>NC_087203.1:91133097-91165597 GCF_015104395.2 Macrobrachium nipponense | reverse complement strand
CGGAAGCACACACACACACATTCTTAGGCACTACCATCAGCGATAAAGAATATAGTTTTTGTGTATTAATTAAATATATTAATGATGATAGCTTATATTCTTAATTTACTGCTTTAAAATAGTTTTAAAGTTTATTAGAAATAATTATATTGATGTTAAAACTGAAAATTGTGACAGCAAGGAGTGCTTGAACTACACCTACTCAAAAAAATAAGGAGATAAATTCAGCCCTTCAATAAAACAGTAACAATCTGAATCACACTGATAACTCTCACATGTAACTTTAAAGGTAAGCATTACCATCAGACCTTTGAAAGTGAGGGAGTTTTGAATCATGATTTATCGAGATGTTGAGTCAAAGCCTTTTCATTAAATGCAAGGACGTTAACTGCGAGAGAGAGAGAGAGAGAGAGAGAGAGAGAGAGAGAGAGAGAGAGAGATGAGAGAGAGAGAGAGAGAGCAAAAAACAAGCCGATTCGCTAATACTTCAAACCGAAATAGGTTTTCAGGTGTCCTTCCTTTAAAAAAATGACCCACAATCGAAGTCAACCTTATAAAACAGCAACAAGAAAACGAAAACTGTCAATAAATTTTAACAATTCACCACAATATAAAGAAAGTAATGCTCAATGTAATATTCCTCGGATATTATGCATCAGGCAATACGACGATTAGCTACGATTTCATCATTCAAAATAAAACTATTTCGAAATTCTTAAATTGAGCACATTACTCTCCAGAGGTCAAAGTTATGAACAAACTACGCATACTGAAATAATATTTAGACATCAAACGAGTTATAATACACTAAAACATAAATAAATATATGACTTTACCAACCGAACTAAATTTTTAATTACGCATACAAAGAGAGAATCTTAAATTCAGTAAATAATAGAAAAATGACTTATACATAGTCCGTTATTCTGCAAACAAAATATTTAGGGCAGTGTTAGAATTTGAAAACCGCAAAAGATGATCGAAGTCAATCGATATACAAGTAAAAAATGAATTTCATTTTCTTTACTACGCCGGAATTCTCCTCTGCCTGATAATTACGCAAATGAATATCCGTGTTCGTAATCAGACTAGGGCAATGAGGCCATTCTTTCGACTCGGGTTAAATGATACAGCTGGAACAATAACGCAAACCGTTATAAGTTAATTCTGAGATGTTGGCCCGAGACCGTTCGGGCCAATACTATTTGCTTTTTGTTCCCAACGGTTTTGCAATTACCTAAATGCCTTGTATTATCCGGGAAGTGGTATTTTGCCCGAGTATAGCACACCCCACCAACGCAGTGCTAATTTTCATTTTTTATTTCCTTGAAAAACCTTGTAGTAACTATTGTTACTGTAAACAATTTTAACAGTTTTAACAAAAGCAGTTTACTTTGTTCGCGAAACCTTCATTTTGATCTCTCTCTGTTCCAGCTGGGTTTATTCAGTAGGTAAATTCGCTATGAAAGTTTCGCGTATAGGACTAACGCTAATTTAACAATTCACATTTCATAACAAGATTGAGACAGACCATATTGCAAAGGGCGTGCACTAGTTAAACCTATCTCTCTTCTCTCTCTCTCTCTCTCTCTCTCTCTCTCTCTCTCTCTCTCTCTATAAATACTAATAAAATTGGCTTAATTATATGATATTTCGTTTTTATAGAGGCATCGGTTTTCATTTTTCAAAAATATGCAAACAAGCATATATTATATACTACATCATATATATAGATATATATATATATATATATATATATATATATTCTATATATATATATATATATATATATCTATATATATATATATTATCCAATGTGTGTGTGTGAATGTATTGTATATAAATATATGCGTGTGTGCATGTCTTTAAAAATGAAAAACCGATCAAGTAGATATATATAGATATATATATATCTATATATATATATATATATATATATATATATATATATATATATATATATGCGAATACCACGGGGAAAATGATAGTTCAGAAATCCAAGCGCTTTTCGTCTTTATTCAGACTCATCAAGGAGCTACAAAGTACATTGAGAGGAAGGCCTCAGGTACAAGCAAGATCAGATACCAGATGGTTGATTATCAAAAGGGTAAAAATTAAAAAGGGATAATCCAGGATTATAGGTATCACACGGTCACAAACTTAAACAGATTCTGACCCATAACCGAAATTACAAAGTATCTTTACAGTCAAACATGTAAAAAAACTGAATATATTAATTTTGTTGCTTATATTTATCTAACACAACTTTTTTCATTATGAAAGCATCAAGTTTAAAATAAACCAAGACTTAATTTTAGAACATTTCTATATTTGATTTGATAAAACAAGATCAATGATATTCCTTTTAACTGTGTCATTAACATGGGACTAAGGCTCTTGCTTGACTCCAGTTTAATAGGATGTTTCTAAAATCTCTTATATGTACAAACTAATGCTTTCGATATTTGCCCAGTCTCACGAATATTGATGTTGCTTGAGGACGCTGTGAAAAAAAGAGATTTGCCAGCTGTTCCGTAAGAGACTTTATCACCTTTTTGCAAGGAATTTCATATATGGGGCAGCCTGGAAAAAACGATCTTTTAGGAGAATTTTGATTACTAAAACTCTTGATATTAATATTTTTTACTGAAAACAACATTTATGTTAAAAAAGCTTTAAAAATTATAGAATATCTAAAAAACCTTTCATCATAAGTAATTTTAGAATGTTTATGCTTACTAAATTCAAAGTTTGTCATTAGTTGAATAAAATGTTTTTCTAGCTCTTTTCAAGCCACATCTACAAAAGTCTGGGTATTTAAGTTTCAATGCAATATCATAAATAGTTTTAATTTCAGCGTCAATAAACTGCGGGTACAGACACGTAAAGCCCTAAGGAACAACATTCCAGAAAAAACAGAGATTTAACATTTTTGATGGTGATTAGAGTAGTAAGGAACAAAAGAGGCAATATTAGTTGATTTTCGAAAGACTGAAAAGGTGAAATTTCTATCATTTCTATGGACAGTTACATCAAGAAAAATTCAAATTACAATTTCTTCTTCCTCTACAGTAAATTTATAGAAGGACAAATTATTGAGATTAATAAGGAATTCCTGGAGGTTTTTTGTGAACTGGCCAAATACAGAAAATATCATCCACGTACCTAAACCAAAAATAACTTTTTGGGGCAAAATTCTTGGTAAGAGTTTTTGTCTCAAAAAATTCCATGTAAATATTGCTAAGGACAGGGAGATAAGGATTTACCCATAGCCATGCAACTTTTGTACAAAAAAATTCCCCATTGAAACAAAATTTTACTATCTTTGATACATAACCTTATGAGACTAATGAGATTTGTAACTTAAGGGAATGTCATGACGCTCTAGTTCCTCTTCCAAATATTCAAGTAAGTCATCTACAGGCACTTTTTTGTAAATAAAGAGACAACATCAAAAACTAACCATATTAAATCATAATCAAATTTAAAAACTATTCAATTTGTTTATAAAAAATCAACATTGTTTTTAACATTCGTGTTAGAAATATTTTCCTACCAAGGAGTAAGAATTTTTACAAGCCATTTAGATAAATTATACGTAACTGAAGCCACTGAACTAATGATTGGTCTGATAGGGTTTATTGATTTTATGTGTCTTGACTAACCCATACATGTAAGTAGGGAGGCGCATGCGGCGTAAACTGTTTAATTAAAAATGGTCCAAAGCCTTTCAAATGGACCATCTAAGGGCTTTACGTGTCTGTAGCCCCGCAGTTTATTACACTGAAATTAAAACTATTTATGATATTGCATGAAACTTAAATACCCAAGGACTTTTGTAGATGTGGCATGGAAAAGAGCTAGAAAAAACATTTTATTCAACTAATGACAAACTTGAATTTAGTAAGCATAACATTCTAAAATTACCTTTATGATGAAACGGTTTTTAGATATTCTAGAATTTAAAGCTTTTTTAATATAAATGTTGTTCAGTAATATTAATGTCAAGAGTTTAGTAAATCAAAAATTCTCTAAAGATCTTCAGGCTGCCATATATGAAATTCCTTGCAAAAAGTGTGATAAAGTCTATTACGGACAGACTGGCAAATCTCTTCACAGCGTCTCAAGCCACATCAATATTCTGTGAGAACTGGGCAAATATCTAATGCATTATTTGTACATATGAGAGATTTAGACATCCCTATTAACTGGAGTCAAGCAAGAGCCTAGTCCCATGTAATGACACGTTAAAAGGGAAATACATTGAATCTTGTTTAATCAAATCAAATCAAAAATAGAAATGTTCTAAATTTAAGTCTTGGTTTATTTAAACAAACTTGATGCTTTCATAATGAAAAAAGTTGTAGATAAATATAAAGCAACAAAATTAATATATTCAGTTTTTACAATGTTTTGGACTGTAAAGATACTTTGTAATTTCGTTAGGGTCAGAATCTGTTTAAGTTTTGTGACCGACCTGTGATAGCGATAATCCTGGATTATCCCTTTTAATTTTTACCCTTTTGATAATTACCATCTGGTATTTCTGATCTTGTTTGTACCTGAGGCTTCCTCTCCAATTGTACTTTAGTAGCTCCTTTGACGATGTCCGAATAAAAGATGAAGGCGCTTGGATTTCTGACTATCATTTCCGTGGTATTCGCTTATTTATGAAGTCACGTGCATCTACTGTGATTTTTTAAGAATATATATATATATATATATATATATATATATATATATTATATTATATATATATATATATAGTAGATATATATATATATATATATATATATACTATATATATATATATATATCTATATATAATTATATATATATATATATATATATATATATATATATATATATATATATATATCATAATTTATTACAATTTTATTGTGTCGCCCCGTGGGAAAACATCTAACGTATTGTATGCGCAAGTTTTATTTCATTGACCTCCTATTTATAACGCAACTCGAAATATATTTTAATTCCATTATGCAAATGAAATAGGCAAAGAATAAAACATAGTTTTCCCCCGAAGTTGTTCTTAATAGTCTCTCGCATAGATAAGTATCGAACAACCATCATACAAAACTACTGCGAATAAAGTCTTTTCAAGTTTCTTGTATACATTAATTTTAATCCACTCGCGAAATTAAAACGAAATATAAAAAATAGGTATTTTATCGGCTTGTGCCTGCTTTCATAATATTTTTGTATTGGGAACACAGGGACACTTTTCGTACGCTCAAAATCATCTCCCAGCTGCACTAAAAACTAGAACCAACGCAGATTAGTACGCAGGAGACTAAAAATATGGACGTGTTTCTCAGGATCTATTTCATAATCCCGTTTCTTGGTTTTTCATATGACATTGCCGTACCCTTATCTGGCTTAGATATACAATGTTTTTATTCAATTATGACAACTGAACCACACTGATGTATAAATTTGGATGCCTCCCTCTCTCGGCTATACCCCATGGTGAAGTCCTCAAATTATATGATTATTTAAAGCATTATTAGTGTTCCAACAAATTTCGGTACGCCAAAGTCATGTCAAGGTAATCGCCAGCATCCTAAGTACGTTTTTATTCGTAAAGATCATTATAAATGAATAAAAGTGTGAATTTATAAAGAACTGTTTTACTAAGCAATCACTAGCCCATATGGAGCTAAAACTCAAAATTTCCCATTTAAGTATTAAGTCATCCTTTTCTTGCATTCATAACAAACTATGTGGACGATCACCACAGACGATTTGCTTTTTACCACTGCTGCCAGAAGACAAGATCGAAAGAGATCTAAAAAAAGAGAATAGTCAGCAAAATGAAAAGTTATCTTCTCATCGCTCTTTCATTGACGAGGAAATACGGAATGGGATCGTTCATGTAAACCGAATTCCTCAAATACAGTGGTTTTTAGGGCAACTGATAAATGAAGACTTATTAAATTGATAAATGAATATTTATGAAAAATATGGCTATCTGAAAAAAAAGATGATAAAAATTTCTCAGTAAAGGCTCCCATTTCTGATACTGAGTGAAAGCCTCCAAAAGACATCAATAAAATCATCATGATATGTCAAAGTCACAGCATTGTATGTCTAGAGACAAACTCCCCTGTTGGAGCAGAGGCAAGACATCTCAACTAAACTTCATGACAAAGTAGGAAGGAAGCTAAGAGCTGAGCTGATACCACATCTCCTCACAGCATTTCAGCACCCCGAATGAACCGAACGATTGTTAAAAATTCTAGGGTTTAAAAACTCACCAAACAAACTTCCAGTCAATAAAACCCAGCTTGAATAAGTAGGCCTTACCTGAAACAAGAAAAAAAAATCATGTTTTAAAAGATATACCATATTCTCTCGAGTACAATGAGTCTAGTCCTTAAGGTAGTATCCATTTTTTTTAATAATGGGCCAAACACTGAAGTCACAGAACGGGAGTTTCTTACAATCTTTAGAAAAGTGCTTGATCAAGAACGACGGGGAAAAAAATTCAAATTTTCTCAGTCTTGTAAATTCTACTTAAAAGAAATTCTCAAGGGAACACATCTTTCTGGCTGCCCTTTGTGGATTTATATATATAGATATATATATATATATATATATATATATATATATATATATATATATATATATATATATATATATGTAAGGCCTAGGGATTTGATTAATGATATATTTGTTCGTGCGTTCTCTGTACCTATGGAATGTGGGGAGAACAGTGCAGAGGTGACGACCTGGAGAGTAGCTGATCAATGAGTTTCCTGGGGGGTGGTCGTGAGATAAAAAGTGCTTAATTCAGGAAGTCAATGTACGACAGTTTTATGAACTCTTCTCAAAGTGCCTATGAGCGTTGTCGAAATGTGCATTCGTATGTGCGTGTGCGCCTCTTCTATTCATAATGTATCACTAGCCAAGTCTATGGGAAGACTTGCACAGAGATTCGGGGGAGGAAGGCAAAGCCACGATGCGGGTGCCAAAAGTGTTTTTTTAAACAGTGAGTGGATATTCCGGATTGGGTGGGAATGGGTAAGTGTTACCTTTACTTTAGCCAAAGGGATGGCTTGTTTGATATCTTGTAAGATGTTCCATTTTATTTAACACTTTGTCTTTAAACTTGTGTGTGTACTTTACCGGATGTGTTCGTATCTTTGGAACAGACGGATCTGGATTTCGGGGGGAATAAAGAAGTTCCCGGAGGGGTGTGGACTTTTTGGGTGATTGACATTGTAGTTTTTTGAGTTAGTCTGTAAGACTGGGGGGGATACTTAGTTAATTGATTTAGTTATCTTTGTAAATAAACGTTATGTTATGATGCAACCTCTCTCATTTTCATTACCTGTTAGAATGGGAGAGAGAGAGAGAGAGAGAGAGAGAGAGAGAGAGAGAAGCGAGAGAGAGAGAGAGAGAGATAGATAGGTTGTGTGTGTAATGGGAGTAATGGGTCTGCCTCCGTTTCGTGTCCACGCTTACTTATGAATACTGGGGGTTCTTAAACCCCCCCATGTTATAGTGGTGGCAGCGGTTAAGAGGGGATATAAAAGAGTTTATTTTTCTTTTCTTATGCCTAGGAAAACGCCAAATGTAGAGTGGGTGGCCAGTTAGAAAATAAAAGGGATTGTGGAAAATTGTTAAATTGTTAGATCTCGGTTGCTAAGTGAAAAAGGGGTAGAGAAAATATCCGTCCGTGGGATGGGGGATGAGGAAAGAAATTTCTTATTAGGGTCATCAAATTTGCTCGTACCGAGATTCTTCAGGGCGGGCAGTCGTGAGAGCAACTCAGTTTGGTTTTGTAAGTGAGTGTTGCAGGTGTCTTCTCGCCAATCGCGTTTTGTATTGTGCCGACGAGATTTTACGTATTTTTTACGAAGAAATTTCGAGTTCCTTTTGTTCCCATTATGGAGTGGTGAGTGTTAAACTATTGTTTTGAAGAGTGGGTTTTTGTTTTAAATATTTCAGGGTTTATGGGATTGGTTCAAGAGGTCAACAATTTTTCTTGTCTTTGCCCATATGATGTGTTTTCTTTATTTTGCACTGTTTATAAAAGACGTATTCGTCTTGTTTTAAACACAAAGAGTGGTATTAAGATGTATTTATGCATGTGAACTGTGCTTGGATAATCATATCTGGCTTAAAGACACAGAGCGGCCACAATTTTACGGGGCTCAGCACATTTCTGCAGAGAGGCGCCTTGCGTTGCAAAGGGTACGGGGCCATCCCTTGGGGGGAGGGTAGCGCTATGGTACCACTAGCCTCCCTCGAGAGATAGTGCAGGGATGGGTACTAGTGTATACCTTGGGAAGGGTCCTCAGACACTGTTCAAGGGGAGATGGGGATACTGCTGGTATGCCTCGGGCTGTTCTGCGCTTATGAGGGGTTGTTCTCACGGGGGGGAGTTAGTTTTTTTTTCTCAGTGTGGGTGACTCCCCCTTTTCCTTTTTTTTTTTTCTCTTAGTTGTGGGGATGGATTTGGCCTTGAAATTGAATGCTAAGATGTCAGCTGATTGATAAGTGATGAAGTGAAATGCCCGTAGAGTCTTTTTTTTAGAAAAGATTTTTTTTTTTCTCTCTTGGAGGAAGAGAAAAGGGAAGGAAATAAAAAGAGATTTTTCTTTTCCGAAAATGAGGGGAAAAGTAGTTAACATGCACGGGAGTGTTATATGTTTCTGTGCTTTGAAAGACACAAATATAAGGGGGATACACAGATTATATTTTTTTTATTGTGTTGGAGAAATTACTTTGAAATGCCGATGATTGTGTTGTATCTGTGTTGTGTGGCAATGGTGTTATGTCATGGTGTTGCATGCTGGAGAATTGTATGTCATAGGATTCAAAAAAAAAAAAAGCAATACTGTTTGTATGCTATTTGAATTTCACAACCCTTACTTGAAATTTTGCAAGAGAATTATTGCTATGGGAGAGTTATTATATTGTTATTATTAATAATTATTATACTTGAGATGTGTCACGGGAGGTTTGCCTAAGTATAATTATCATTACGGGAGACATACTTACGAGAGAGTTTTGGAGATATTTCATGGGAGATTAGTTTGATAATTATTACAGATATTATTCAGGGATAATTATTACAATGAATTAATGGGAGAAGTCTTTGGTTGTGTTAATAATTGTTGAGTTTTTGTAACTTTGGAGAATATTTCAGTGATTCACGGGGATGAGTTTTGCTGAATCTTGATGAATCTGACTGAATCTTGGTGAATTGTGTTAAGAAAAACTGCTGAACTTTTGCTGAACTTTTGTTGAATTTTTGGAGAATGGACAAGCATTAACATTGGTGATATTTTTGTACTGATACTGATGATTTTGATGATAGCAATTTTTTTGGTGATTTATGATAATGATATTCTGATACTGAGTTTTTTTTATGATACTAATACGTGGGCGTTTTAATGCTGTCAAGGGAGGTGACATCTTTTTGAACATAGGAGGGGGAAACTAACAAAAACACATTATTTTAGTTTTTTTTTTTCTTTTATGAGTTCAGCAGATAATTGCTTGACATCTAGTGAGTTATGGAGATAGTAATGGTGCCGGTTGATTTTTTCTTTTCTCCTTTTTTGGAAATTAGCCATCGCTGACACAAGTTTTTTTACCAAGGGTGAATTTGAATTTATTTTTCTCTCCAGTTGTGTGGATATTTTTTAATGTCTCAGTTCATGACTTAGAGTCATTAAGAGAAAAGTTGTTTGTGTTTTAGCTATTTGATGCTATAGAGAAATCTTCTTCTTCTTCTTCTCTTCTTCCCAGCTTGTTCCCATTTTTATATGGGGTCGCCGTTTCGGATGAGCCGTTTCATCTATTTCTATCTTGCGCTTCTGCTCATCAATTCCCTTCCCTTTCATGTAAGTCTCCTCTCACAGTCCTTCCATCTCTTTCTTGGTCTCCCTCTTTTTCTTCTTCCTTGCACCTCACCCCCATAGTATGTCTCCCAGCGTGGTCCAATCAATCTCCTCAACAGGTGTCCATACCATCTCAGCCTCCCCTCCTGCACTTTCTTTTTTTGATACTTCCACCACCTTAGTTGACCCCCTTATGTAGTCATTTCTGATCCTATCCACTCTTGTACCCCTAGAGAAAATATATGGGAGGAATTTTTTTTGCACGTTTTGAATGATACGTAGTGGCACTACATTTCTTTCTCTGGATATTTTTGTTCCAGAAATTGTGAGTTTTCTTGCACAATACCCTTGGTTGTATTTTGTGACAACTTGTGAGATAGGAAAAACTTGGTTAAGTTTTTCTAGTGGCTTATGTCGTAGTGCTAATGGGGAAGTCTTTTGCTTAGGAGTTACTGTGAATTGGAATTCTGTTTATAATGACTTGTGGCACATTGGTGATTTTTTCTAGAATTTCTAGAGTTTTATTTACCGAGGTTTTGCCTTTTTTTTAGCAATTATGCTAAATGGAGAAGTTTTTAGAGTTTTTGACTATAACATTTTAGTTTATTCTTCTGGAGATTGGAGGTTAATTGAGAATATATTATTTTGGAGAGATAATGGAGGTATATATTATTTTGAGTTATAATTGAGATATATATGGGACGATATATATTTTTGGCCATTGTTGATATTTGCCAATAGTGGGTATGAGCTATGTTAAGTTCAATTATTTTGCAGCCATCTTTGTTGCAAATGGAGACACATATTTGGAGATTATGGGGCAATATTGGTGAGTATGTGAGTTAGTTGCCTTGAGTGCACATTTTTTTTTGGAGATATATTTTGGAGCCTTGTTTTGTTCCACATGGAGTTATTGGGGAAATAGAGGTAAATATTTTGTATTTGCCAAAATAGAGGTGATTATTCTCTATTCTTGGAGTGGTGTCTTTTTTGTTTTTTATTGACATGTGGCTATGGAGAAATAAGAGAACTAATATAAGGGGGTTGGTTATTAACCAAATGGAGGAATATTTTTATAACCGGAGTGGTGTATTATTAATATGGTGTCTCATAATGGAGTTGGAATTAATCTTGGGCGGGTGACCCTTTTTTTTGTGGTTATGGGAGTTTTTTTCGAGACAAGAGGAGATTTCTGAGGTTCTTTTTTTTTGGTTTCGTGTCTATTTAGAGGCGAATGGCATTACTGCATTAAGAGTCATTGGAGATGTGTGCATTTTTTATGTTTCACAAGTGTGTTATTCTTGAGAAATATAATTTGGGAAAAGTCATGTTGAGAGAATAAGTCTTTGAGACAAATTTTTTGAACACATTAGTCATATCTTGGAGTTAATTCTGTGAAATGTGTCAGTTAGACCTTTTTTTCTAGAGAATCATGAGTTTCTAAACTTATGCGTCTGACTAGACAATTTTTGTGCTGTTGTTTGAGCATGCGTCCGCAGGCGATTTTTCTGCTGACAGGAGATGTGATGAGCGCTGTGCTGTTTCCTTTCCTCTGATGATGACAGATCAGAATTTTTGCAATATCTGGAAATGTTGGCTATAGCATTTCACGAAAGCGCATGTGTAAGAGTTTGCTTTCTGGCAAATTCCGGGGCTTTACATGGAGCATTTCTTGGGAAAAACGCGGAGATATGCATATTATACATGTATTATGTTGTGATTGGGAAATCTACTTGTGATTATCCTTTTTTTTTATTGTTTTTCTTCCTTTTCCTATGAGAGATATGATTTGGGGGATTGAGCTTAAGTAGCATTTCTTTTTGGACGGGAGATTTGATTTTACCGGGAGGTGTAATTTTTCGAGGGTTGTTACTTAAGTAATGGGAGTTGACATTAAGTCTCATTGTGATTAATTATTGAGCAGTAAAGGGGTTTTTGCTGTTAAAAGTTGGAGATTTTTACTGATTTTGTGGGTTGTTTGAATGTCAGAACTTGGGAGAATATTTTTTGGGTCTGGGTATGTTACGAGATACTTCTTTCTTTTTTTTCTTGGGCTTATTACGATTTTGTCTCTTTTTTTCTCTCTTGTGAGCACATTCAAGTTCGAAATGTGAGTGCAGAATTCCGTGGAGTTGCTGTGATTTCTGAGTTGTGTGTGTGTGATGTGCGAGTTTGGAGAATTGAGTTGTGAAAACTTGATGTTTTTTTTTTCTTTGAGAGTTGTGATAATGACTTATCATTTTAGTAGTCATATTTAAGGGAGTTAATTGGGAGACGTTCAGTTAGTATTTCTGCCCTTTTGAGATCATTGTTTGATAGAAGTAGTATGTTTGGGTTAATTTTTCTTAGATTGACCAGAGACTTGACTGACATACTAACACACACCAAAAGTCGTTCCCCGACACCAGCAAGACGTCACCAGCCGTGAAGAGAGGTTGCTGCCATGTTGTCCAGGGTATTACAAGAATTTCCACGTGGGTGTTCGAGAGAATTCTACAGCGTGTTTTTTGGAGATCTACAAGAAGCCGTGAGAAGTCTTCTACGATGAGGGAGGCATTTCCGTCTTCCTACAGTTGCTACAGCCTGCTATAGCCTGTTGCTGTTTGTTCAGCTACTTGCAGACAAGCGAAGAGGGATATTCAAGAATCCTAATGCAGAAAATATGAGAGAAAATGCGTCTTGTGTTATTGGGAGATAAAAGCGTGATAAGACTGTATTTTATAATGCAGAGACGTGCAGTTTTACTTATTTTGTTTTAAGCCGCCAATGTTTTATATTATATAAGCTGTTTTTGTTCGACCTTTTGCTAGGCGGGGGCTAGCATATAGGTGGCGAGCAATCTGTAAGGCCTAGGGATTTTGATTAATAATATATTGTTCGTGCGTTCTCTGTGACCTATGGAATGTGGAGAACAGTGCAGAGGTGACGACCTGAGAGTAGCTGATCAATGAGTTTCTGGGGGGTGGCGTGAGATAAAAGTGCTTAATTCAGGAAGTCAATGTACGACAGTTTATGAACTCTTCTCAAAAGTGCCTTTGGGAAACTGGTTGTAGCCAGTAATATGAGGCGCTTGTCGAAAGTGTGCATTCGTATGTGCGTGTGCGCCTCTTCTATCATAATGTATCACTAGCCAAGTCTACGGGAAGACTTGCCACAGAGATTCGGGGGAGGAAGGCAAAGCCCACGATGGCGGGTGCCAAAGTGTTTTTTTAAACAGTAGGTGATATTCCGGTTGGGAATGGGTAAGTGTTACCTTTACTTTAGCCAAAGGGATGGCTGTTTGATATCTTGTAAAGATGTCCATTTTATTAACTTTGTCTCTTAAACGTGTGTGTACTTACCGGGATGTGTTCTGTATCTTTGGAACAGACGGATCTGGATTTCGGGGGGATAAAGAAGTTCCCGGAGGGGTGTGGACTTTTTGGGTGACTTGACATTGTAGTTTTTGAGTTAGTCTGTAAGACTGGATTACTTAGTTAATTGATTTATTATTCTTGTAAATAAACGTTATGTTATGATGCAACTCTCTCATTTTCATTACTGTTAGAATGGAGAGAGAGAGAGAGAGAGAGAGAGAGAGAGAGAGAGAGAGAGATAGGTTGTGTGTGTAATGGAGTAATGGGGTCTGCTTCCGTTTCGTGTCCACGCTTACCTTATGAATACTGGGGGTTCTTCCCCCCATGTTATATATATATATATATATATATATAATATATATATATATATATATATATATATATATATATATATATCATATAGAGGATGAAATTATAATAAAATTAAATATTTAAGAATGTATATGAGTATAACTAATAAAATAGGAATGTTGCTACCACAAATATTTTTATGCTTTATATTTGTATTTGCAGTGACCGAATGCTGTGAAAATTGAATACTACACTTATTACGGTTGAGGTTATTCTTTGACCAACATTATAAATGAAACGCTGGCATACTAACATATTTCCAACAGACACTACATCATAAAAAAAGTTTTTACTGCCGCCCTAAAACGTATCATTTCGTCCGAGGTAACAAATTATAACTCTAAATATTTTTTTCTAATTATGAAACCAATTAACCTAATGAACAAGTTAGGCTCCACCCTTGACATTAGTAGAAACCATAGTCAGTCAAACAACAGCGGTGGTAAAGTAAATATATATTTTTTTTTTTATCATTTCGTTAACCGTGAATTCAGTTCACATTTACCCGACCGTAATCCTTGTATCGGTGTTATAAAGTGTCAATTTGACTGCATACACTTAACACATATGCATGTATACCCACATACACCATATATATTCTTTCTAAGCATCTTTAATTTCACGCTGCTTCTCCACAAAGGGGCCTCCCAGAATCAGCAATAAAACAGAACTCATTTATTTAGAGACGAAAATTAATATTTCCCCACCAGGTGAACCCAGGACCCACTAAGACAGATTCATCTGGCCAGGCAAGGGATTAATGATGAATCACGATAGTAAATTGAGCCATGTCCCATGATTTACTGATAGTATAGGTTATTTGACGACTGATTACTTTTTATTTACTGAATGTCTGTGGTATTCAAGTATCCTTCATTACAGTTTACGTCAAGATATTGTTTTAAAAAAAATATTAACACAGAATCCTTACATTCGCTATCGACAGAAAATTAACTTACAGTGTGACACAGATGAAGTAGCTCTTTAACAAACAACTAACACTGATAAATAATTAGGTCACTGGTAGTCTAGCATTTATGAGTAAATTAGCTCAAAACCGAAACTATTAATGCAAGACGAGGATGGTCAATTGTTCTGTTGTATCGACGACCCAGCAGTGATGAAATAATAAGATGACGTGATGAAATAATATGAGGATAGTTATACATTTTTTTTTCCAACGAAATCCTAACCACTAAATCCACGACTAAGTCCTTTCATACTCTCAACTGGTGCATCCCGGGTTGAGGATTGATTGATTGATTGGGTCTATTAAAACTGGCGTCATAATATGTAGGTTATTGACGCCGTAATAAATTTGAATGAAAAATAAAGTAATATGGCGTCAGAACATCAGGTTATTGACGCGGTAATAAATTTACATAGAAAACTAAAAATATTCAAGTTGAAAAAGAATTTCGTATAAAAATATCTAAAAATATATATGTATGTAATTATATTTGTTCGAAGTGATGGCAATTTCATAACAATATCGCCTTATCGGTATATATCAGAGAGAGAGAGAGAGAGAGGAGATAAATGAAAAATTAACATATTAACAATCACATTATTTAACATGAAAAATCAGTTCCATCAGCAAAGTTAAGAACTGTAGGAACAGTGTTACAAGATATAAAAAATGACAATTTTGATACTTCTTCTGCTGCACCTCTTATTTACGGAACGTTATTTCATCAGATGATCTTGATCTTATCAGTACTAAGAAAAACATTATTTCCAATGGAAGGCCACACTAGCAAGAAAAGGTTGTTAGATAAAACAGATGACCGGTAATGCTTAGCAAGCAAGTAAGCATGGTTCGATTTTGATACCAACTTTCGCAGAACTTCGCTCCTCCAAATAACAGCACGCAAAGAACTCTTCACCATAAATTATAAGACCTAGACCTAGTTGGATAACAGCTATTAGAAGGGAGCTTGCAGAGGAGTGCAGATTTGTGGATGATGATGATGATACAAGAAGAAAGAAACAGTACTACAATTTTTGGTCATCTAAACTTTCCTCATAACGCTTCAAGTAACTATTGAGCGTATTGCCGGAAATGGATCTCGTCCTGTTCAGATGTCTAATAACGACAACATAGCAGGCTGTCGGTGATGTAAGAAGTAACAGTAGCTGTATTTATGCAAAAGTTACGCCAGGAGGGGAGGTTGTTCGATACCTAGCCCTAAGCTTGACTGGAACTCTTCGGCCATTATTCAAGTTCCTAAACAAAAACGGAGTTTCGCGACCTTGCGAGTCTAGCCAAGTTTTTATCAAGTTCGGATGTTCTTTCCCTTCCCTTGAGCTGTTGACAGGTGACTGTTGCCAAGGGATATGCTGAGCAGAACTTGTCCACGTATGCTAACGTAAGGGCAATTACTTTACTGCTCAATAAAAAGTTTTTAATATAACACGCGAGAATAAATGTTTAACATTAGTAAGTAAATGTAATTAGTTTTGGTATATGGCTAGTTCTGAAGATTATGAAAATGACGATAAAAGCAAGGTGCACTAATCTTCGGGACATACATAGCAGCATGTATATTCATTATCTCTCTCTCTCTCTCTCTCTCTCATCACCACATTATTAAGAATAAACTTCACTAACGATTGGAATTGAAAATTTTTGTAAACAAAATAATATTAAAAAACTTCCAAATTACGAGACTGATACACACATGAGGTTAAAATGCTATATATATATATATATATATATATATATATATATATATATATATATATATATATATATATATATATATTATATATGGTAGATCTAAGCAGGCATTCCGCGGCGAGTCAGACTATGACAGTTGATGTTTTGCTATCGCTGGCGTTAGAATGACTATGGAACGTTTGCATCACGTGAATATGGTATTTAGTGGTTGATTGAAGTGAGGTAAGCTTTATAGACCTATACCAAACTTCGATTGTGAATTTTTACACGAGTTCCAGGTGAATTAACGAATTTAATCAATTTTGTAATGCCAAACTCTTGCAGTTTCTCAGGCGACAGGATTTTTGTCATTTCACATCTGAGCAGCGTAACCTTGATGTATATGGGAGAAAATAACGGCAATTAACTGCACAACGTAATCCAATTACCATTTCAATAGTCACACCCCCTTGTTCAGCTCACTTTTTTGTTAACGCTGGGTGTAAGACGATTATATTGAATGCATTTAAATTTTTTCTTTTTTGCTGTTCTAATAAGTGACTTGAAGAATTGTAAAGATTAGTACGGTATTGCGATCGGACGTTCAGTGGGAGTAAGCGGGAATGTTATCCAGCGTCGTACTAGACTCAACGCCTCAACTCCACGTTTGCTGACGCCTAGCAGACGAGACATCACCCCCTGACTCCTAGAGCAGGATTATCTCCTAAGGAAGACTGTTTGTTTGTATGGTGCTTTTACGTTGCATGGAACCAGTGGTTATTCAGCAACGGGACCAACGGCTTTATGTAGCTTCCGAACCACGTCGAGAATGAACTTCTATTACCAGAAATACACATCTCTCACCCCTCAATGGAATGCTCGAGAATTGAACTCGCGGCCACCAGGTGGCAGACAAAGACCAAACCGATTACGCCACTGAGGCACTGGCAGTTGCTGTTGTCTTGTTTTACTTTCGATTGTTATTCTGTTAATAATGCCGGGTAACAATAGACAGTCATAGCACTGATTTGCGGGTTATGGCTTTGTTTCCTTCCAATAATCGGTCTGGGCTCGTGTAATAAAGCTTTAAAAAATTGCACCGTAATCAGTTTATTTTTCAAAGTTCTTTTTCGCTTAGTCTATTACGCCGATACACCGCCCATCTGCTCTTGTCAAAGGATGTATTTCTCGCTGAGCCGGTAAATTTGTCGCAGTATTTGTCGTCGTCTGTTTCAGTTTAGTTATCTTTATTTTGAGAGAGAGGTGGGTAGGAGTGTTAGAGAGGTCATTGCCCTCTTAATATTTATTTACGTAACTCAGTGCTGTTAAGGAAAATAAATTTGCAAGCAACATAAGCGGCCCCTTTCGTGGTACACAAACATTAGGAAATATCGTCAAACATTCACTTTTTTAAGAGAGAGAAAAAAACAGTATTTTCGTTTTCATGTATCATATGGAAAAAAATACTGGAAGTCCCGAAAATAAACCTGATAATTGTAAGCCATTTTCAGTGTCGGCTGTCATTTACGACCCGCCCCCCCCCACCAAAAAAAAAAAAAAAAAAACTGCATTGCATCTGCAACTAGCACTTTTCTGTTTGCTAAAAAATACCCGAAACTTTGACAAACGTTAAGCAAACAATATTACCATCGGTGGAGCTGATAAACCTGCACTTGTTAATGAAAACAAAGTTGCTATAAATGTTGGCTATGTCACAGTCAAGCGCACTGCATCTCTCTCTCTCTCTCTCTCTCGCAATATAAAACCTGTACTGGCAAATGTAGAGGTCAGTTGTATTTTCAAACACCACAAATCATACCTTTGCAATTTGTCGCCGTTTTGAAATACCACGCTGTTTGTTGCATTGAAGTAAAATATTCAACATAGTTTTTTTTTTTTTTTTTAATGAAAATGTACAGCAGTTGGTATCCTCAGATTCTAGCTGTCATTTAATCATTTTCGTGCCCTATTTTTATGATGATTCAACACCACATAAACTTACGCCTTTCCACAATTTTTTTCCTTCAATTTTTTTCATTTTTTTTTTTTTGCATTGAAATACAGTTGTTAGGTTTCTGTTGTACATTTATGGTCGATCTTTTTTTTTTTTTTTTTTTTGATTAAATTACAATATTGTTAATTTGTGCATAAGCGAGTCTGGACTAAGGGATACAGAACTGTTCCTAAATCCTGCATGGACAATAGGTGATTATTAGTAATGTTATGTGTTTCCGTTTCTTTTGACAGGAAATGATTGTTTTCTTGTTTATATGGTGTTCTTACGTTGCATTGAACCAGTGTTATTCAGCAAAAAGACCAACAGCTTTACGTGACTTCCGAACCACCTCGAGAGTGAACTTCTATCATCAGAAATACACATCTCTCACACCTCAATAGAGTGGCCGAGAATCGAACTCGCAGCCACTGAGGTGGCACGCCAACACCATACCGACCACCACGCCACTGAGGCGCTGACTGGAAATGATGTGATTTTCCGCCGTCATGTTTGACTGGTGACCGGTAATAAAGTCACAAGAAGAAGTCACAGCTAAAAGTCAAAGTTTTGGCTTGGGAAAAAAAAAAATCAAAGTTTTGGCTAAAAAAAAGTCGTGCTGGGTAAAAGTCAAAATTTTGGCTAGGATAAAAGTCACAAAAAAGAGTAACAATTTTGGCTATAAAAAAAAAAAAGGTTCCCGGTAATCATTAGGTTAGGTTAGTGTTTTCCTGTGACTTTCTCTCCTGGATTCCGTTTGATTGACAATATCGCTTGGTAATATAAACAAACACTTAGAAAGAAAGCTAAGAGAGGAGTTGCTCTACTTCGATGCATTAAACTGTATTTATGGCTTACCATAATCATGAAACTCTAATTAGATGTAATCCAGAAATATTATAGTAGATTCACATCAACTGTGCATCTGATGTCTAGGCCAGTCGCTTATGACGCTTCTGATTGACTGTTGATAAGCCAATTACAGGCTGGAACTCTCAGTCTCTCTCGAGAGTTCACATAGGCATGATGTATGTTCCACCTCTCCTGAGGGGTACCTCAGGAGAGGGTGGAATATACATCCTGCCTATGTGAACTCTCGAGAGAGACTGAGTGTTTCTAGCCCTGTGACTGGCTTATCAACAGCCAATCAGGAGCGTCGTAAGGGGCTGGCCTAGACATCAGAGGCACGCACGGTAGATGTGAATCTACTATAGGACATCTCTGAGTGTGTGTATATATATATATATATATATATATATATATATATATATATATATATATATATATATATATATATAGTGTGTGTGTGTGTGTGTGTGTGTATTCAGTTATTCAGTATTCCACATAGGAGAATGTAAGGTGTCTGTGAGAATATGCCCAAAACTTCCAGCCTCCAATTGACCTCTTCTTGGATCGTTTATTACAGAATACAACTGAATAACATAACTTCGTGTCTAAAATGATATATATACATAAATATTATATACGCACGTATATGTCGTTCGTGTGTTATCGTCGTCGTTTTAAGTATAAATGCATAAATTTCGCATGGAGATGCGCAAAGCTGCCGTGTCCTCCTGAATCTGAATTTCCTCTGGTCGCTTTTGTCCGTCGTTTATCATCCAAATCGAAATCCGTAAAATCTAATTTCTTGTATAGAGAGAGAGAGAGAGAGAGAGAGAGAGAGAAGAGAGAGAGAGAGAGAGAAAAGAGAGAGAAGAGAGAGAATCTAGTGTCGCTCCGTATTCGAAAGAAAACGCGTTTTTTGTTTTCAACTGTTTGAAAAATGTAGAACGCGGAACATTCTTTTTTTTTAATAACAGGAAAGACAAATGCGTATTGTTAATGATATATGCTTATCGCACACATAGTACGTACTTACACAATATAAAAAAATTCTAACGTTTATGGATATATGGAACCATAAGCAAGACTTATAGAAGAACAACAATGATTGTGTGTATGGTGTTTTTACGTTGCATGGAACCAGTGCTTATTCAAGCAATGGACTAACGGCTTGACGTGACTTCCGAAGCACGTCGAGAGTGAACTTCTATCACCAGAAATACTCATCTCTGACCGACCCAGTGGGATGCCCGAGAATCAAACTCGCAGCCACCGAGGTGGCAGGCCAAGACCATACAGATCACGCCACTGAGGCGCTCTAGAAGAACAATGAGATTAAACAAGGGAAGAACAATGAGATTAAACAAGGAAAAGGTTGTATGATTAATTTTTTTTGTCACGAAAAGAATTGACAGTGAACGTTAAGGAAAAAGCTGCGTGTGGCATTCACGGGGTTGGAAGAACCTTGAGATAAAATCGATAGAGGACCTATTGTGGTGATTGTTGATGGTGTACAATATATGTAATCTGACCGGAGGAAGCGACTGGTTTAGTGTAAAAAGTTGGTCGATGGTGTTTTTGTTTTGTGACGTGAACGCGCTGTTTGATGAGCCATCTGGGTGGGTGTGTGAAACTGAATATTGTTGCATTTCCTGTACAGGATTTCATTTGATTCAATAGTTTATTTCAAAAGGAATACAGTGATCGATCGTTGTCTTGTCGGTATACATACACACACACATATGAAATTGTAATAGCCACAATGCCCTCTTCTCAAATTCTTTGCTCTTGCTTGAATACGCTTGTGGCTATTTACAATTTCATATGTATCTGGTAAATAATATATTATAAATATATATAGATATATATATATATATATTATTATCTAGAAATATATATATAAATATATATATTTTTTTATATATATATTTATTTTATTATATATATATTATATAGATACTGGTGTTGCATCTTGAACTAGAAAGCTATGCTCTTGTTAATAATGGAAGCATCCTGTATAAAAAACTTAGTTCCAAACACTCCCTCTGTCTGAATTTCGTTCAGGGCTCGAGAAATGAATATAGATGAGTGAAATAATTTCCCGAGTCTGAGAGTGTTCTCATTACTTAATGTCAGGCCGCGGTGGGAAGGCGTAAAGAGTGGCTGGAGACGCTTATTTAATTTATTCATAAATTTTCGTGGAATGCTGGATGCTCTCAAAGATATTCGGGGGAAAATTCTTGGACGTTAGCGTTCGTGTGCTTTCAGTATAATCTTGAGTTTTAGTATTTTACCATTCTCTCGCCATTTGTCTGGTTTCGTTAGAAAGGTTAGGACCCCTGTATACGAGGGTCCTCATTCCCATTTACTTGTAAATATTTTATTTAATGCTTTCTGTTTTCCACAATATCCTCATTGAATAGTTCGACAAAGCTGATATATACATAAATTAATTGAAGGGCCGATCCATAAAAGACTTCATTGTTCTCACCCTAAAGGGTATTGTTGAATGCCAACTTAGAGAAACTAAAATGGGCTGAAGATTCACCATTTTTCTTTTCAGTAACAAAGGAATTTTATACGCTGTTGAAGAGTAATACCTAATTATTGAGCTACTTTGGTTGGCATCGTAAGTTTGTTCAGTGCATTGATACAATTTGCAGGTTGACCATATTCTTGGCGTATACCCGAATATTAAATGCATTCCTTCTGCAACTAACGTTTTAGTAACCGAATTCTGAAGGGAAATGTGTATCTGAGTGGGGTCAAATTTTTTTTGTCTTGCAACCTGTATGTATTATATATATATATATAGATATATATATATATATTATATATATATATATATATGCCAAGTCCTCTGAAAACCAAGCCAAGCCATGCCATACCAAACACTCTAAGAGCCAAGCCAAGTCCAGCTAAGCCCAACGATGCCATGCCAAGCACTTTAAAAGACTAGCAAAGCAAAGCCAAGCCAAGCCAACTCATGCCATGCCAAGAACTCTAAAGCCAAGCCAAGCCAAGCCAAACCATTCCATGCCAAGCACTCTTAAAAGCCAAGCCAACTCATGCCATGCCAAGCATTCTAAAAGCCAAGCCAAGCCATGATATGCCAAGAACTCTCAAAGACAAGCCAAGCCAAGCCAAACCATGCCTTGTCAAGCCCTCTAAAAGCCAATCCAAAGCCATGCCATGCCAAACACTCTAAGACTGGGGAGTGCATATTCAGCATATTTCGGGGGAGTGCATATCAAACTCTACACCGGCATTCCGCGGCGAGCTAGACTATGGCAGTTGACGTTTTTCTATATAACTTTACCTCCTGAAAACCATAATGCCATTCAAAATTCCTACTAAATTAGTTGTTGAATTTTGACCGCTATGACCGAGGTCCCTCCATTTCGCATACTTATCTGGAGGCCAATGGTGAGAGAATGGACGGCAAATCTAAACACTGTTGTGGAATTCATTGTCCGTAGACGACAGAGAATGGGAAAAAGTTCAAGGTACTGCAGCGAAAGTAGAGGTTAGATGGACCAAAAAACAGATATTTCGATGCGAAAAGATTTCCTGGATGACTGAAATTCCATTAATACTTTTAGCGGCTTAATCGAATACGTCCCTCACAGAGCCCCTTACCTCATAAGAGATGAAAGATTGCATGGAGACAAATAGCCTCCTATTTACCATATATCGTAAACACACACACACACACACACACACACACACACACACATATATATATATATATATATATATATATATATATATATATATATATATATATATATATATATTATAGATAGTGTGTGTGTGTGTGTGTGTGTGTGTGTGTGTTTACGTATATATATATATATATATATATATATATATAATATATATATATATATATATATATATATATATATATATTATATATATATATATATATATATATATATATATATATATATATGTGTGTGTGTGTGTGTGTGTGTGTGTGTGTGTTTACGTATATGGTAAATAGGAGGCTATTTGTCTCCATGCAATCTTTCATCTCTTATGAGGTAAGGGGCTCTGTGAGGGACGTATTCGATATAAGCCGCTAAAAGTATTAATGGAATTTTCAGTCATCCAGGAAATCTTTTCGCATCGAAATATCTGTTTTTGGTCCATCTAACCTCTACTTTCGACTGCAGTACCTTGAACTTTTTCCCATTCTCTGTCGTCTACGGACAATGAATTCCACAACAGTGTTTAGATTTGCCGTCCATTCTCTCACCATTGGCCTCCAGATAAGTATGCGAAATGGAGGGACCTCGGTCATAGCGGTCAAAATTCAACAACTAATTTAGTAGGAATTTTGAATGGCATTATGGTTTTCAGGAGGTAAAGTTATATAGAAAAACGTCAACTGCCATAGTCTAGCTCGCCGCGGAATGCCGGTGTAGAGTTTGATATGCCACTCCCCCGAAAATATGCGGAAGATGCACTCCCCAAGTCTTAGAGTGTTTTGGCATGGCATGGCTTGGAATTGGCTTTTAGAGGGCTTGACAAGGCATGGTTTGGCTTGGCTTGGCTTGTCTTTGAGAGTTCTTGGCATATCATGGCTTGGCTTGGCTTTTAGAATGCTTGGCATGGCATGAGTTGGCTTGGCTTTTAGAGTGCTTGGCATGGAATGGTTTGGCTTGGCTTGGCTTGGCTTTTAGAGTTCTTGGCATGGCATGAGTTGGCTTGGCTTGGCTTTGCTTTGCTAGTCTTTTAAAGTGCTTGGCATGGCATCGTTGGGCTTAGCTGGACTTGGCTTGGCTCTTAGAGTGTTTGGTATGGCATGGCTTGGCTTGGTTTTCAGAGGACTTGGCATGGCATGGTTTGGCTTGGCTTGGCTTGGCTTTTAGTGTTCTTGGCATATCATGGTTTGGCTGGCTTGGCTTGGCTTTAGTCTTGGCATACATGGTTTGGCTTGGCTTTTAGAGTGCTTGGCATGGCATAGCTTGGCTTGGCTTTTAGAGTTCTTGGCATGGCATGACTTGGCTTGGCTTTTAGAGTGCTTGGCATGGCATGGTTTGGTTTGGCTTGGCTTTGCTTTTAGAGTTCTTGGCATATCATGCCTTTGCTTGGCTTGGCTTTTAGTGTTCTTGGCATGGCTTTGCTTGGCCTTGTTTGGCTTTTAGAATGCTTGGCATGGAATGGTTTGGCTTGGCTTTCAGAGTTCTTGACATATCATGGTTTGGCTTGGCTTTTAGAGTGCTTGGCATGGCGTGGTTTGGCTTTGCTTGGCTTTTAGAGTGCTTGGCATGGAATGGTTTGGCTTGGCTTGGCATTATGAGTTCTTGGCATATCATAACTTGGCTTGGCTTTTAAAGTTCTCGGCATACTTACAATTCACATAAAATCTAGGGAGTGCTTATTATACAGAGGGAACGATTATTCCACGTATAATATGGACAGGGGGAGTGCAAATCATATATTTAATAATGACTGGGGATTCCAAATTATATGTGACACCGGCTTAGATCCATCGTCACGAAAAGTAAAGACCCGTACCGAACCCCCCACCCCCCCCCTCCCCCACAATTTCTGGAAGTCCATATTTTCTGGGACTATCCATTTCATTGAACTGCATTTACAAAGATATAAATAATAATTGTTTTTTTTTTTCAAGTCAAAGTATATAACATAATAAAAAAAGTTATATGCATGTTAAACGTTAACATGATATAGGAATCAATCAATAAAAACTTACGAATATTCTTGAAATTTCAGTGCAAACTTTCAACATTGTAAGTAAAATTCTGTTAACCAAGGTCAATAAAATTTGAATAACATCAATCGGGTAGAAGGGCATAGACCGCATACCCAATTTTTCTTCTTAATATAACTAAAATAACATTTTCAAGTATTTCATCTTGTATAGACCTATATATGCAATGACATTTATAGAAAAAAGGTCCTGTTTTGGGAAAAACGACCCCCCCATAAAAAACTCTAGGTACGGGCCTGAAGTACGTTCACTAACAAGTTACAGAGAGCTCTGTATATGGTGGTGGTCACTGGCCTCGTGCACTACAACAAGATAGGTTTGTTTGAGTCTCCCATGAACAATACATTCTTCAACCATCTGATATCCGCTCATAGATCTAGTTTCCAATGACATAATGATTATTGCACATGATACCTGACTGACTTGGTTGAACATCAACAGTAGAATTTAGATAACATGGTGCGACATGCAAGCTAAGATCAAACATAAGGTGGCGTTTCAACGGAAAAGGTTACAAGTGAAGTTCAACCTGAGATGGTCTCCATAAACAGCAACTATATGCTGCTAAGCTGCATTAAGTCCGGGTATAGCAATTTGTACAGTACTGCTAGCTTCCAGTTATTAAACTGAGACAAAATTCTCGTTACACCAGTAACGCATCGCGAATATTTGAAAGTCTTATGCCTTAGTTCTCCGAGAGTATAAAATGCGTCAAGCGACGTATCTTCAGTGTCGCCGGGCGGTTCCTTTCTAATTAACGCACGGAAAACCAGTAATGAGACGCAAAATGGGTAAGTAAATGTAAATATGTTATTTTAATATATAGAAACGTATTTTCTGTGTTCTTTTACTAATATCAGTAATTCCAAGCAGTAACTCCGCACGGACTGCAAGGAACGGTCCCACCAATACGAAAGCCACTAGGGTATTGGGGGGCGTCCAATGTATTTCGCCGTGTTTAGTACTAGCCCCTGGGGGTTAATTACAGTCGATCCCCCAAAAATAAAGGAAATTCTTAATAAGGAACCCAAATACTTTGGAGGGAAACTGTATTTCCAAGATATACCGACGCGAAGTCATTACCTAGATCTACCCAAAATGGGTGAAGCATGTTAGTGTTAAAACTTTGTTGTGAATCGACGAAAAAGCTTGAGCAATGTTTCTGTTAAAACGTCTCGACTCGAGACAGACATTCTGTAGTCCTAGAGAAGTTGGAAGAAAGGAGGTTTAGAAAAAGATTGGTGGAGCTATGGGTGGAAGGGCTACGTTGCAAAACCTTACGCACACCAAGTAAGGACTGTAAGGTGCATTAATAGGCCTCTCCTCGCACGTCACAATGCTTGGCTTTATGCCTAAATCAGGATTAATGTTAATCCTAGCCTTAATCACATATTCCATTCTATTCATCGCACGGTCAAGAATGCATCAAGCACTGGATGAAGTCACACGCACGTATATTAGATGAGCGCGCATGCACGCGTCTAAAACCGTAGTCCATCATCCATGACATACCTGAAATTACTGTTATGTGGTGCGTTATCCTCCTTGTTGAAACAGGTGGAGTAGTATTCGTATTTCTCACTTTATCGCTGCAAATCTTGGATCATCAGTGTACAGGACAGTATCACCATAAACAGCAACTGACCTAATGAAAGCGTGTGTGAGAGGAAATCGGGGGAACCAGATAACAAAACTACCAATATGTATGTCCGTTAGCCAGTGTTTTGAAATGACGAGAAACCGTTTTAACTCGGGAACTAACAATCAGGACGATCGGCCGCTCGCTTATACTTTGTGTTTTTCCATCTGTCCACCTGCCTATGGTGTTTGCGTATGGTAACACTGCGTCCCGGGCTTTAGATAGTTACGCTATGTGTAAGTTTTAGGTAAATAAAAGGATATATGGGTGTACATTTGCAACTGAAAAGTGTTTTAATAATTTACTGTATACGAATTACACCGTTAATATTCGAAGTAGGATATTATTATAATGGTTGAATGCAAGCTGATTGTAACTACACGTATCTAAAGCCCGGGACGCTACCATACGCAAACACCACAGGCGGGTGGACAGATGGAAAAAAAAAAAACGAGTATAGTTCCCTTTCCAGAAGGAAGGACTCCGTCTTCCAGTCCCTAGTCTCACTGTGTCCGGCGTCTTTCCCCTGTAATTTTTCCTTACACGTTTAAAGGCTTAAGTTATTTTTGAAAGATGTTTGTGTGATTATGAAAGTTATTCCTTGTTGCACAGATTGCGTAGGTCTAATCAAGGCATCATGTCCAGGAATTGAATGGCTAGACTTGCTAGGAAGACTATATGATGAGCCTTCACCCCCCCCCCCCCCCTTCCTCCTCTCTCGGCACACACACTTACACAAAACTAGTTTCAGCTGCCGTTTTACTTTTATTTGTCAGAAGACTCCATTTCGTTTTCAAATGCATTGAAAATGTAGATTTCCTTAAACTCAGGGGCAAATCAACTGGAATATTGAAATAAAACAAAATACCGAACAATATATTGAATCTTTCCTGAACAACGTCCCATGTTTTACGTTTCTTAGTCTCTCCCACGATGTCTAGGAATTGTTGAAAAATCTGATGTTATTGGTTTATGCCACGACTAGAAGTGGTAGTTAGAAAATTTTATTGTATACTGCAGTTGTCTATAAATGCTGGTGCCTGGTGTTTTTGCGTTTGTCTGTATGCTTGCAGATTTTTATTTGGTTTCTTGCATTCGAGAAACTGAGTTTAAGTCGGGTGTGTTGTTTCAACGTCAGGTTAACCACATATTGGTTCTGAACGTAACTTATTTGTTTTCTCTTTGAATGAAAACTTTATATTCATGCATTCTTGGTACCGTAGTCAAACTTTGAACGTTTCTTCAGCTCAAAGTCAGACTTAATTCAGCCTTGACCCAGGAAATTTGGGAAGTCAGGCTTGTTTTTTTTTTGTTTTTTTTTTTTTTTTTTTTTACCTTACCTCGACTGTCCTTTTGTCAAGAACTAAATCATGTTTCCATTCATTGTTTTGTGGTGAAAAGGGCGTGTAATTTCAGCTCCAAATTCGCCCCTTTTTGACCTTGATCTTTGGATATTTGATGAAGGCAGAGGTCATACGTAGTTTTGTAATTTTCTTCACACACACATATTTGCATGTATATATATTTTATTGATGGTGCTGTGTTAAAATTTAGTTTTACATACAGTTTTAAATTTTTTACTTTGACAACTTGCATTGAAGGCGTGATGTTGAAATATACTATGTTGTTTTGGTGCTAAAGTAATCTGATATATATATATATATATATATATATATATATATATATATATATATATATATATATATTTGTGTGTGTGTGTTCCTCATTGGCACAATTACTTAGCTAATTGTTACAAAAATGTTTTTACAGTTCTGATTATTGTATTAAATTCCCTTAAATAGTTTTTGTCAACAGGACAGTCTCAGAACTTCAGAAACGAATTCTAATTCAATAATTTTATGCTAAAGTCAAATGTGTTTTGTCTGTATACTTTTTAGTTCATGTTAATATTGGCTTTACTTTAAACTTGTTTCCGAATGTCTCTCTCTGCAGTATTATTTTTCGATTTCAGTAGTCTGAAGTTATATATATGTACATATATATATATATATGATATATTATATATATATATATATATATATATAAATATGTATATATATTTTAATAAAATATATATATATATATATATATATATATAGATATATATATATATGTGTGTGTGTGTGTGTGTGTGTGTGTATAATATATTATATATTATATATATACTATTATATATATATATATATATATATATATATATATATATATATATATATATATATATATTATACACACACACACACACACACACACACACACACACATATATATTATATATATATATATATATATATATATATATATATATATATATATATATATTATATATATACAGATTTCGCTTGTATATTAATTTCAAGTTTATGAAGAAATGTTTTATACCTAGGTAATTAAATCTCTGTTCAATTCCTAACATATATCGTTCTATTTCAGGCCTTAGACCGAGAGTTGCCGTATAGGACCGGAAGCGCGTACCATGGTTTCAATTGTGTTGTAAACGTCTTAGCATAACCGTCGTGTGATTTGACCAGCATAGGTACATCTGCCGGATTGACAGCTCCCTGTCGAACATGCAGATTTACATGCTGTATTGGTCATCGGTTGCCTCGCCTTTCTAGTATCCGTACATTTCCTCGTTGTCAAGGATGTCATCAGGTAAGGGTTACCAGAATTTCAGTGCATTTTTTGTTTCGCAGTGCGTAAGTCTGGTTCTACCATTCACTTTAATTAACGTATTTTCAAAGCCTCAGTGTGCCGCTTCATGGTTGACTATACTATAATTATTGGTCGTCATTACCCTTGGGTAGTTTAGGGTACTAGGACTTTGGGTTTTACCTTGGAAGAAGCCTTGTGGCACCAATTCATGATAATCATTATGGTTACGAACTGCCGGATTCGGTTTAGGTTCGTTTAGGCTATATTGATGTTGGTTATATTTACAGCCCATTGGTGTCTTTAAGACATCTCTAGGAACGTTTTAAACGATGATTCCTGTCAAGTAAAAAAAAAAAAAAAAAAAAAAAAAACATAAAGAGCACCGCTCTTTACTGAAGCCTTGATGAGAGATCATCTTCGAAACTTCTTAAGGTACAGGTTAATACTCACTGTGTTTAATGAAATACCCTAGCTTGATAAAAATTTCAACAAGCCGAATTTAACGTTAAAGTCGGAAAGTAGAAAGTAAATAATGACCACATGAGAATTACATAAGATTCATACCTCCATCAATTCTGGATTATGGAAAGTAAGTTTTGTTTTCTTCTTTTTGGCGACAAGTCTTACGCTGAAGCAAGTAAAGGGAACGGTGGTGTACAAATCTCACCTCTTGCAGTCAACAGGAAAGCTCTTCTCTGCGTGTATATGCAGGTTCATAACGACGAATACATTTGTACACATGTTTATACAGTCGGTTATATTTATAGAAAAATGGACATAAGACGTTTTGAACTTTCAGATTCTCCAGTTATCTTCAGAGCAGTGAGATCAATCTCATAGCTTTTGCCCTTCCCTCTTTCAGATCATTTATGCGAGAAACCCGCTACTACTAGGAATATAATGATAATAGTAATTTTATATATAATGATGATTATCATTATACTAAGAAGAAGAAGAATACGTTTTTTTTTTGCATTTTAGTCATAATCTAACCGGGAGACTAATGTAAGTTTAATGTAGATTAAACTTACCATTTTCATAAACTATTAATGACGCCAGGTCTCTACTTTTGAAGATCTATTGAGTTTTTAGGTTTTCCATTAATTAATTCCCTTTCAATAATGATGAACTGCATTTGTGTTTGCATTTTCCCCCATTGCTTAAGTTTTCCCTGACTTAAAACTTTCCGTGATAAACTGCGCATTGTGTTGCTTGTTTTTTTTTTTTTTTTTCCTAGCCTAGTGTTCTCTGACTTAAAACCTTTTTTGATAAACTGTGCATTTGTGTTTGCATGTTTTTATTTTTTTACTAGCTTAGTGTTCCCTGACTTAAATCCTTCCTTCTTATCTTCAAAGAGGCAATCATTATCACATTTTTCTTTTTTTTTGTCTTTCGGCCTATTCAAATAAAGAATATTTTCTATTTATTTACTGCTGGGTCGAGGATGACTTTTGACTTCGTTACACGTACGGTTTGGGGCTTTCGCTTCGCGCACCTTTGTTTCACTTTTGTTTGGAAATAGACTTTAGATTGACAGCTCACCGCTTTTGTTGTTCGCTGCGAGTAAATTTGGTTTATAGTCTCTTCTATTCTTTTTTCGTATTTCATTTCTTTATTTTCTGAGAATCGCTTGCCTCAGTCATTCATTTTTTTGATTGACTTTATTTTTTGTGTATGTTTCAGCTTTCATTTTCTGTATCTTTTTACCCAAGTTCGACTTTGTACGTTTAACGATCTGCGTTTATGAAAGTAATGAACATTGTGCAGCCTTTAATATAGTATATATATATATATATATTATATATATATATATATATATATATATATATATATATATATATATATATATATATATATATATAATGGTCTAACTAATTAAGCTGATTGTTTGTGACCGTGCATGGCTTTGCAGGAAAAACACTCATCGTCGTTTGTTGTATTCATGAATTATACATACATATATATATGTGTGTATGTATGTATTACACACATAATATTTATATATGTGGATATATATTACATTATTTACATAGATATGGTATATATGATATACATATATATATATATATATATATATATATACAGATACACACCATATATATATATATATATATATATATTATATATATATATATTATATTTTATATATATATATCTATATATATATATATATATATATATACGGTATACTATATTTATATATCTATATATATGATATATATATATATATATATATATATATATATATATATAGACGTTAGATAAAAACAGCATATATACTTATCAGTATTTCATTTGAATGGTCATCTGTATTCTTATTGCATTGATTTGTACATCCGTCTTCTTGGAGGCACTGTTTATTTGAGTCTCGAGGATGGTAGCCATAGTATATCTTCCCTGAGTACTCGGAGAGAATGTTTAAATTTTTTATTTATTTATTAATTTTTTTTTACGATTGTGATGTTTTCAAGTTTACATAAGGAACTGATCTTCTTAATAAAATATGGATGTACGTTTTCAATAGTTTTGAGGGTTTATCATTTTCTCTGCAAATTTTAATCAAATTCGTTGATTTTGTTTGAGAATATTTATTTGGATGTATACTGTCATTTTAAAAAGAGTATAATTACCAGGAAGCTATTGTAAGGGAAAATTAATTTATGTAGTATGACGCAGTTTTAGGACATTAAAGAAATGACTAACATTTTACCCAAAAACAGACTAAAGGAACAAATACACGATGAAACTATTCTTAACGCAAGGTGTTTGGTCTTACCTATTGGTTTATCATTGTGTATTCTTTCTTTTATTGCCATGAGGTCGTCGTGATGGACCCATCTCTCTCCACTTCCTGTTTACCCACATCATATGCATATATTTTATTCCCGTATTTTATCGTGTCTTTTTTTCTGTTCTCATTTCCTGTTCCCTCTTTAAATGCAATATAATTTCCCTGGAATCGTCTAGCGCTTATCTTCCGTTCCTGTTTGTTTCCTATTTTCGTTTTATCGTCTTGTGTCTTCTCAGATTATACTTCAAATGTTTTAACACTGAGTTGCATGGAAAAGACTAGGTTTTCCTTCCTTCTAATGTGATTGGATAGGAATAATTGATTGATATTGTCTTTGGCTGTAAGTAGCTGTAGGCTTTTAAATATTACATACCATTCCCTAAAGTATAGGAGCTGCTGTTAATTTTAATTTTGAATAACAGCGCCTGCTATACTGTAGGGAATGGTATGAAGTATTTGAAAGCTTTCAGCTCACATATATTGAAAGAATATATATATATATATATATTTATATATATATATATATATATATATATCTATATAAATATATATATATATGAATAGATAAAATCAACATACATACTTACAACAC
>NC_087203.1:91118676-91132597 GCF_015104395.2 Macrobrachium nipponense | reverse complement strand
CTGCACCTTCATATTATCTTCCTTCCATCTCGCTTGTCCACCCTCTCCATAATAATTATTTCATGGTGCAACTGCGAGCTTTCCTCCTGTTACGCCTTGCAAACCTTTTTGCCGTCAATTTCTGTTGCAGCGCTGAATATTATGCAACGGCAATCCTTGTTACACATTTACTTTTATATTGTTGAGCGTCAAAACTGAAAATTATATATATATATATATATATGTATATATATTATAAATACACACACACACACACACACACACACACACACACACACACACACACACACACACACACACACACATATATATATATATATATATATATATATATATATCTATTCATATGGAATGGAATTGAGTATTTCCCGTCTCTCTTTCTCTTTACAGCCATTTCCAGACTCATGTAGCTGGAATTTCTTTTACTGAAAGAAAACAGTGAAAAATATAGGTTTGGTTATTTTTCGAGAGATTCAATAATAGGATAGGTTTTCCGTCAAGTTTTTGTGTGGCTTTCCCTTTCTTTGTTTGGTTGGCTTCTGATTCTTTTCAGGTTAATGTTTGCTCATTTTATTCGTTTCTAATTGTTCCTCGACTGCTTGTTTTTTTTCCATTCTGTAAACTTTTTCAGCGCCTATCTTCGCTCAGATAAGGAAGCACCGCACCCATATAGTACTAATATATATATATATATATAATATAATATATATATGATATATATATATCTATATATATGTATATATAAAATATATCTATAATATGTATATATATATTTAATCTATATAATATATATATATATTATTATATAATATATATAGTATATATGTAAAATATATGTCAGATGAAAGAGGGCTATAATTAATAATATATTAATATGCCATTGTGATGTGCTGTGACTTTTTTAGAATGCGCAGATTCATTGTTTTAACTTCCCACAGAGACAGAGTCTGAGCGAAAGAGAGAGAGAGGAGAGAGAGATCGAGAGAGAGAGGAGAGAGAAGCAAAGAGGGCTTTTGGGCCAGTTTATCACCGCTCAGTCTATACGCATACCAAATATTAAATACGCGGGGGGGGGGGGTCGATGTCCTTCACAGGTCATATATTAATATATATCTTAGTATATATAGTATATATGTATATATATATATATATATATATATATATATATATATATATATATAAATATATATTATATACTTCTAATAGATGCGTAGGGACGAAAACCTTTGCTAAAAGCTATCATTTATTCCAGAAAAAAAAAATCGTACTGTCTTCATTACTTTTTCGTGGGATTTGTGTAAAATAAATAATATTAAATTACACACGAAATTTACAAATTTGAAACAATTTCACCGCAAAAATGCCAATTTAACTAACTAAAGCTAAAAAGGACCAAATTTTGTATAATAAGTAAAATAATCTACAAAACAAATTCCCTAAAAAGTATTTTAGATAATAAAACATAAGATAATCAAAGACACCAACAACTTAGTCATTTGTGCGATGTTAGGGATTACAAGGAAGACTAAAAAAAGGTACCGTGATCCGGTAGAGGTTTGGCCAACCTAAACGGGGGAGGGGACGAGGCTGTTTGATTCTCACTAAAGAATTGCCAGTTGGAGGCTTGCCCTAAAACTGAAAAAAAACACCTTCATATATATATACTATGTATATTAATATATAAATATTCGTATATTATATATAGAATATATATAATTACTGTTTATTATAAAATATATATATTATATATATAAATTATATATCTTATATTTTATATATATAATAATATTTAATATTCTATAGATATATTATATATATATATATATATATATATCATATTATAATTATATATAATATATACTATTAATAATATATAATTCATCGTTTCATTCTTTCCTTCGTGGCTGTAACTTTATACTAACAAATCATCACGTTTTTACCTTTTAAGTGATTTACAATCAAACATATAAATAAAGTATTTAAATTTCTTTATGTATATAGTAGTAGATTGTTTTTATGTATATACACAAGGTATCTTATACAGGTGGTTTATCGCTGAAACTATGCCACACTAACGTTCATGCAAGCACCAACGCATATAAAAATATTTTGTTTTTCCAGTATCGTCCAATATTTTTGTGCCTTCTCTCAACATGGTCAGTCTTAGTATCTGAGAGGAGATGGTGAGGAAAATTCTCTTCAGTTGAAAGTCCTCTCTCTCTCTCTCTCTGTCTCTCTCTCTGTCTCTCTCTCTCTCTCTCTCTCTCTCTCTCTCGTTAGGTGCTTTTAGTTCAGTCATTATGCGTAATTAGATTTAAACTAGATTATCTAAGTTTAATATTTCGCGAATGTCAAAAAAGTCTTAATAGGCTTGCATTAGGAATATGCATTAATATAGCAAGCAAATTACATTTACGACCTTTATTTTTCTAAAGGCGGTGCGTAAATAACACGGGCTGAAAGTACTAAGTTACAGCTTTTTCAACTCTTTCTTTTTTAGAAATTATATTTTTTAAGCTCCCTCTGAAATATTGCAGTTCGAATTTCTTGCGAGGAGAATATATATATATATATATATATATATATATATATTATATATAATATATATATATATATATATACATATATATATATATATATATATATATATATATATATATATATATATATATATATATATATATATATATATATATATATATATATATATATATATATATATATATATATATATATATATATATATATATATATATATATATATATATATATATATATATATATATATATATATATATATATATATATACTATATATATATATGTGTGTGTGTGTGTGTGTGTGTGTGTGTGTGTGTGTGTGTGTGTATGTGTGTGTGTGTCTGAGCAGTGCGTACAAGACAACATGGTTGTTCCGGAATCATTATTTATTTGTGCTGTAGTTAGACTGGAACAGGAATCCACGGCTTACTACTATGTCATCTCACGAATCACACGAAGCGTGGCACAGCAAATAACTTTCCCGTAATTACTTTGCATCAGCTGCATAATAACAATTCTGGCGCTCCACAGCTAGAGTTTGAAGGAAACATGGAAATTGCATAAAACTGTAAATTAAATATTTATGTTATATAATTTAGGATTAACTTTTGTATATAGTATATATTTGTGTGTATGTATGTATATATATATACACACACACACACACATACACATATATATATATTATTATATATATATATATATATATATATATAATATATAGATTATCATATATATATATATATATATATATATATTCTATATATATATATATATATATATATATAAATGATCAGTGTGTGGCGAGTAGGTATGTATGCAGTATATATGGTGCGTGTATGTCTGTGTCTTTATCCTCTCATTTTCGAAGATTTCAGCCTGAGAATTCCCCTTTCCTTAATCTCCCACTGATTTTTCACATGAGAATTCAGTGGCCTGTCAATTCGAAGCCTACCTGGAAACGGCTTCCAGACCTTTGCCACCTTTCCCGAACCTCTGAGTCTCGAACAGGGTTTTGCTCTTAAGGCAAATCGTCTTCTTTAGTAGCTGAGATCTATAATTAAACTTCCCGCGGACGTATAGGGTCTTTTCAGCAACGTGTTGAGTTTTATTCATGCGCTTAATTTCTTATTTCTTTATGCAGTATATTTTCTTTCGGTCTTTTTGTCCCACCTTTAAAAAAAGAAAAGAAATTGATATTTTTGTCTGATTATTAATATGGGTAGGTAGACGAAACTAGTGGAATAATGACCCAAGTCTTTTACAAAAGAGTAAAGAATGGATGTTTTAAGTCGTGGGAAGAAATGTTAAGCGTATTTTTTTTTTTTTCGAATGAATGATCTGGAATATACTAGCAAATTATATGCGGCTACAATTGTGAGGAACCGAACCGTTCGAAAAAGTATCAGTTTTAAGATTGGTACAGGTTAAGTGATGGAATTTTAAGGAAGGTTGTCTCATGCGCTGTGAATGGGAGATAATGTATTGATGAAGTGCCTGATTTTGGGGAGAGAGTAAAGCTCACTGTAGCTGACTTAATGAAGAGAATAAAAGGGGCTGATAGCAGAGGCATGCAATGTTCAGGTTGTGCAAGGTTTGCAAATATATATACTTATATATATATATATAATATATATATATATATATATATATATATATATATATAAATATCATATACGCATCAAGCTACAAATGTCCTTTAATATCTAATTCGCTCTTCTTCAGAATTAATATATTTTACATACATGTTAACAGAACGGGAATTTTTAGTTAAATACGCTTCACGTTTCGTCCTGATTTCCAAGTTCTGGGTTCCTTCAGTTAACAAATATGAAATATATTTATTCTGAGGTAGAGCGAATTAGATATTAAAGGCTACTTGTAGCTTAATGCGTATATATGAATCACGGTGACGTGATCAGACACACACAGACACACACATATATATATAAATATATGCAAAATATGTATATAAAAAATATATTATATATATATATATATATATATATTTATATATACTATATCATAAATGAACCATTATTGCTCAGATATTTTTGATGACTCGCAGTACAGTTCGATCTCATTCAAGAAATTCCCCGATAGCCAGTGCCTCATTACGTGTTGTAATTATGTTAATTTCCCTCGGAATTCTGCCCCGGTGAACATGTGATCTAATGGATGACACTGCGAGACATTAGCGCCTCGAAATACGTGACATTCGGGATCAATATCGCAGGTGATGCTCGCCGATACTATATAAGTGATATTTGTAATTATCGTCATTGCGAAGTTAAGTTTTATTCTTGCGTGATGAATGGGTGCATCTGCAATACTTGGGTTTTTTTTTCTTAGATATATTATATAACGATATAATATTTATATATATATATATATCTATAGTATAATCTAATAATTATATTAACTGATTATTAGATATTTTTTTACTAATAATATATAATAATACCATTATTATATATATTATATAGTTACTAGTATATATTAGGAATATATATATATATATATATATATATATATATATATTACATATATATATTATAATTATATATATATATAGATTATATATATTATATATATTAGGGGCACAACGGTCTATATATGTATATATGTAATATAATATGTATATATATATCTATATATCTATCTGTATATTACTATATTATATAGTACTCTTTTACATTCGTTTTCATTTTCTGTCGACACTGAAACCCGATATTTTATTTTCCCGAACGCAGTTCCACAGCACTCATCAATTTTATTTATTTTCCGATGAATGACTGATGCTCCCGCCTCCCTTGATAATTATTTCGCGTAAACTGCGAGCGGGAGACTCGTATATGCTGACATAAACAAACGGTGAACACACTTCATGCATATCGTATATTACAATGCAACGCAGGCTGCGCAGTAAAAATATGCACGAATGTAGTTATAGTAGATTCCCATCAGCCGTGCATTTGATGTCTAGGCCAGTCCCTTACGACTCCTGATGGCTGTTGATAAGCCAATCACAGGCTGGAAAACTCTCAGTCTCTCGAGAGAGTTCACTTAGTCAGGATGTATGTTCCATCTCTCCTGAGGTATACGTATTCCAGTAGAGGTGGAACATACATCTGACATGTGAACTCAGGAGCGTCGCAAGGGACTGGTCTAGAACATCAAATGCACGGCTGATGTGAATCTACTATACAATTGTTGCCGTACAATCATGAATGGGGCAGAATGTTTTATTGAAGCTATTTCGTGCATACTTCACCGACTCATTCTTGCAATGAACGTCATTGCAGCTCGTGTTTCGAAGCAATTTAATTCCTCCAGCAAAATTGTATTAGAGTTTGAAATTTAGGTATAACATTCATCAGCACGCATCTCTATAGTGTCATTTATTAAATTTAAACGAAAATGAGCATTTATTTAAAACATATTCATAGCCTGCAGCTGTGGGGTAAACGCCTTTGTTAAGACGGTTAAAGACAACTACGTTTACCAAGAATTTTTTTATGATATCGTAGCGGAATGTCATACGGTAGATAGGCCAGTGTTAAGGTCAATATCGAATATGACTTAACTAGAAGTCTTGAAGTAGTTAGGTTTGAGTTTTCAAGGACAAGATCGAAACCTATTGAATATTAAATAATGCTCCGAAGAAACGAAAGAGCGTATAATGCATTATTACGAAACTCAGCCACGGTCCGTGAAATTCTCAGCCGCCGCCCATGAAACTCAGCCACATCCCTGTAGTGGCCTGTATTGTTGGCACCTATATCTGTGCCAGACGCACGATCATGGCTAACATTAACCTTAAATAAGATCAAAACTACTGAGGCTAGAGGGCTGCGGTTTGGTATGTTTGATGACTGGAGCGTAGAGGATCAACATACCAATTTGCAGCTCTCTAGCCTCAGCAATTTTAAGGTCTGAGTGTGGAACGACAGACAAAAAAAGCCTCTCAATGGTTTTCTTTTCAGAAACTAAATAAAAATAATGAAAAGGGATAATGTTTAGTGGAGGTCAATAGCAGGTATAATAGATTTCAAGGTCAAAGAAAGGTTTTGTCTGTACACCAGGCAAAAGAAATAAGTATTATCCGGGATTCTGGGAAACATATGTTAAAGGGGATTATTTCCTTTGCGCAAATAAGGCAACTATTCCGTAGATTTCTCATTTGTCCTTTGTAGAATAAAAGAATTTGAATTAATGATGCTCAACGCATCACCTGCTTTCCTGTGGCTGGAAGCCCTGAAGTTTTTCAGCGATGTTTCAAAAATACACCTTCCTTAAGTATAACTATTTGATTATTACTGGAATATAAGTCTAAGGTTTTTAAAATTTTCCTTTGCGCATTCTTTTGTATTAAGTAAATCAATCAAAGTACTCATGTTTATATAATGAGCAAAACTTTGCTACTTACTGGAATATAAAATTTACGTCTTTTAAAATTTTGCTTTGCGCATTCTTTTTTATTAGTAAATAAATTAAAGTAATATTCTTTTTAAATAATTGTGAGCAAAACATATTTTCTCAAGCAATCGTCTGTATCTGCCCAGGGGAAATCCACTAAGACCGCTTGACTGAGGAACGTAGATGGATATGAAATTAGTTCTTACGCACTCTTGTCTTGATTACTTTCTTCCTGCATTCTCATACATACACATATATACATATTGTGTGTGTGTGTGGTGTGTGTATGTATTGTGGGTGGGTGTGAGGGACCGTTTTCACTCATATAATTCTGTTCATATCTTTTGCCAGTGGGTCTGTATAAACGAATACATACATATACATTCATATATATATATATATATATATATATATATATATATATATATATATATATATACATATATATAATTTCTGTAAATCTGTTTATTCAAAGACTTACCTGCAACAGCTATTAATAGTATTGTGAGCAAAAATCATTAATTCGTCATTTTCATGCCCATGAAAGAATCAGTATGTCCTTCTCATAAAATCTGGTAAAGAGGTTGACGAAACGCTAGAATTCATTGTAGTTTTTGAGCGTCTATCTCTTTTATTGGTTGATCAGTGAGCATTCATTGGCTCACAATGAATCGGTACTATTGTTGTTATAAAAGCAAAAGTTTTCTGAGTACACGCAGACACACACGAACAAACTAGCGTGCGCGTGCACGCGCTACAGGGTCCCGAGTTCTGTTCCCAAGCGAGGTGGAACAATTATGGAACGTTTCATTCGATAACCCAATGTTCCTCTGACGACTCATGTAGTGATTGATATTTATCTGATGTTTATTCGACCGTGAGTGTAAAATATATTGAAGACAACCTTATCGCAAAATATTCTTATAATATATATATATATATATATATATATATATATATATATATATATATATATATATATATAGATAGATAGATAGATAGATAGATAGATAGATAGATAGATAGATAGATAGATAGATAGGTAAAGGTAAAAGCCATGAAGGAAAGTAAAACACTGGAGGAGCTTCAAGACCTTTCGACTCAGTTTGCTAAGTAAAGGACGCTGAGTGGAAAGATCTTGCAGTTACTCCAGTGTTTCATTTTCCTTCGTGGCTTATACCTTTATTTACGCATTCATCACGTTCCAAAATTTCATGATATAGTTATACGCACACACACACACACACTCATATATATATATATATATATATATATTATATATATATATATATATATATATATATATATATATATATATATATATATATATATATATATATATATATATATATATATATATATATATATATATATATATGGAGATAGATAGATACAGATATTCTTCCAGCCACAGTTTTTAACATTAAAAAGGCCACTTTCTAACGAAATGAAACTAACTTATCAACCATTTTATTCGAGTGTAGTTTGAACAAAATATTTTAACATGTCTGCGCGCCGTCTTCCTGAGAAGACAAACGAAAATGTTAGTCGCCCATTCAGTGCCTCGACTTTTCCCCATCGTTTCGTTTTGTTTCAGCAAGCCCGTCAAAATATTTATAAATTTCCAAAGCTCAGTCCCGGAACTGGCGTCCAAAATACTTTACACAATGTTAAGGTGAAAAGAGAGGCGACAGAAGTTTCGTAAGAAAAATGACGGAAAGATTTTTTTTTTTTTAAATCAAAGTTGCCAGGGATATTGCTATTCCTTTGCAGAGAAAATTGGATGTGAATAACGCGAGGAGATGGGTACGTGCTCGATTTGACGAAGCATCCGGCCAACAAACATTTAAGTTTACTTCATTAATTTGGAATTTTTATTACAGATGTTTACGGTTATTATTGTCATACAATAAGGAATTCCATATTTTCTATTATTGTTTCACTTCCAATGAAAAGGGCACCAGCAACTTCTTTCGATGCCCAAGATTCTCGCTCGGGAAATTGCATTCATCTTGGACGTGAAGAGAACAAAGGCTAGAAATTTTTATTATTCATCAAAGACTGTTTTTGGTATAGCATTTTATTCATCAAAGGCGGTTTTCGGTGTAGCATTTCATTTATCAGAAACGCTTTTTGGTGCATATTTTATTCACCAAAGATGGTTTTTGGTGTCGTATTTTATTCACCAAAGATGTTGTTTGGTGTATGCATTTTATTCACTAAAGATGGTTTTTGATGCAGCATTTAATTCACTAAAGACGGTTTTCGGTGTAGTTTTCATGGTTTTATTTACCAAAGAATGTGTTTTTGATTTGCAGCATTTAATTCACTAAAGACGGGTTTTCGGTGTGGTAGCATTTATTTACCAAAGATGGTTTTTCATGCAGCATTTAATTCAACTAGGAACGTCGGTGTTGCATTTTTTTTACCAAAGATGGTTTTTTGGGGGGATGCAGGATTTAATTCACTAAAGGACTGGTCGGGTGTAGCATTTATTTACCAAGATGGTTTTTGGGATGCAGCATTTATTTAACCTCACTAAAGACGTTTTCGGTTTTGGTAGCATTTTATTTACCAAAGATGGGTTTTTGCAGGCACATTTTATTCACTAAAGAAGGTTTTCGGTGTAGCATTTTATTTTACCAAGATGGGTTTTTCATGCAGCATTTTAATTCACTAAAGACGGTTTCGGTGTAGCTTTTATTTACCAAAGATGGGTTTTTGGCCAATGTTTTAGCTTTTAGTTCATCAATTTCACTAAAGACGGGTTTTTCGGTGTAGCATTTTATTTACCAAAGATGGGTTTTTCAAATTTGCCAGAATTTTAATTTCACTAAAGACCGGGTTTTCGGTGTGCATTTTATTTACCAAAGATTGGCTTTTTTCCAAATGGCACAATTTTATTTTCACTAAAGACGGTTTTTCGGTGTAAGCATTTTTATTTACCAAAGATGGTTTTTTGATGTACATTTTATTCATCAAGAGGGGTTTTGGTGTAGCATTTTATTCACCAAAGACGGTTTTTGGTTGTACCATTTTTTTCATCAAAGATGGGTTTTGGTGTAGTTACCTTACTGTCTAGTTTAAGGTGACTTTGGTATCTGGTAATATATATATATATATATATATATATATATATATATATATATATATATATATATATATATATATATATATATATACAACCAAGGGGCAGGCAGGTGACGACCAAGGAATACATCAAATCAGGCGTTGACTGAAGGAAACATGCCAAGTCTAGCATGAAGTTTTTTATTCCAACCGTTTCGTAATAACATTTATTACATCTTCTGGGAATCTGTCATTAATTAAAATAATAATATTATAAAACAATCTTAAATTTACTAAAAAATTAAAAAAATTGTAAAAAGACTAAAATTTACTAAAGTATACAATTACAGAAAATTATCATTTAAAAGCTTGGCAACCTCCAACCAACCTTAAAGTTAATAGAGAGAAAGGACTGAATGAATAGGAGGACAACAAAAAAGGAGACACGTTTCAAATATTAGGAACCATGCAAAAATCTGCAAAACACATATCGAAAGAGACGATTTTTGCATTATAGGGCAAACACCAAACCCCAAGAATTACCCATTTTAGAGTCATTACTCATTAAGCAGCTGGTTCCCCAGTTGAATACCCAAACCTCCTCCATCCAACTGTACCTTAGTTACGTGTCTCCTTTTTTGTTGTCTCCTATCATTCAGTCTTTCTCTCTCTTAACTTAAGGTTGGTTGGCGGTTCCAGCTTTTAAATAATAATTTTCTGTAATTGTATATTTTAGTAAATTTTAGTCTTTTTACAATTTTTTAAATTTTTTAAAGTAAATTTAAGATGTTTTATGATATTATTATTTTAATTAATTGACAGATTCCCAGAAGATGTAATAAATGTTATTACGAAACGTTGGAATAAAAAACTATGTAGATTGGCCTGTTTTCCTTCAGTCAACGCCTGATTTGATATATATATATATATATATATATATATATATATTAGATATATATCTATATATATATATATATATATGTGTGTGTGTGTGTGTGTGTGTGTGTGTGTGTGTGTTTAGATATATGTAAATATATACAGTAGAGATGAATTCCACTTACTTTTAATTTATTATATATCTAAGAATCCCATTGACTTTTAGGTTATATTATAATGTGGCCAAGTTTATGGGTTATGTCCGACGGGTCTTGTATTTACGAATGTTTTGCATTTATATTTGGCATGCAAAAGGGAATATCTATTGTCATTCATGAATTCGGTTGTTCCAATATAGCAGTTAAATCGTTTTACCGCTGCGTTCGTATCAATATGAGTTAATTTTAGTCGGCGGCGAATAAATTAATGTGTTTGATGCCATTCAGGCTTTGTTCGAAAAGGATTATCATGAGTAATCGTGTTTAAATGGCTATCATCAAAAAAATATTTTTTCGAGCTATTGGTTTACTGTGTAGAACAAAAAATTATATCCATTGGTGATAGGGAGTGGATTGAGAAAGAAAATCATGGTAACTTTCCGTATCAAGTTCATTCTTTATTTCTCTAAATATCAGTTTGGTCTCTCAGTGCAGAAAAGTTGACAGCTTCAGACGTTTTATAAACTGCACTTATACAAAAGCACAAGGCTCATCTGCAACTCGTCAGCCCCCCATCCCCCGACCACGCACGCGAGCACAAACCCATACACACAAACACATATACCCACTGTGCCGCTTACCTCTTATCTTCCACCCACTACGATGCATAAGTTCCTCGTTGGACGAATCTGTAACGTGCTCGATTACCGATCTCAGGGTCCGGGTTCGATTCCCCGCTCTGCCAACAAGGAATCAGAGGAATTTATTTCTGGTGACAGAAATTCATTTATCGATGTGGTTCGGATCCCACAATAAGCTGAAGGTCCCGTTCCAAGTAACCAATTGGTTCCTAGCCACGTAAAAATATCTAATCCTTCGGGCCAGCCTTAGGAGAGCTGTTGATCAGCTCAGTGGTATGGTAAAACTAACATATATTTAATTACAATGCATACTGGTAATTGAACCAGCAGTAGGCACTCGCACAGAACCTGTAACGTACCTTTAATGAGTCTGGATGCTAAAAAGGCGTACTGCGTCTGTGACTCGGAAATTCCATGAAAACTGAGATAGACCAGTTTTGATTAGGACAGGAATGGGAGGAAGATAAACTTCGTATTCTCCAGGGGCTTTTATGCAGTAGAAGTGTTCGTCCAACGGATTTTGTCAGAGGAAACTTGCATAAAATTATAAATTTTCAGCAATATTTTCTAATAGATTTTTTTACAAAGATATAGGGAGGGTTGAAATTTGCATTTGGTAAAAGAAACATGATCCTCCAAACGGTTGAATGAAACTGCCATTGAAAAGACCGTACAAGCGCCAGAATCATTTGCACAATATGTCAGGATATCCTTAACTTCCGAAGAGAGGTATTGGTTTTTTAGGACAAGTAAACATTAACCCTGAGTCGAGTGAATTTGCCTCAGACTCTTTCAAATGTATGTATATCTAGATGGAATTATTTTTGCCGTGAGAAACTAGATCCGGAAAAATCTATGATCTCAGATATTTCTAAAAAGAGTTTAAAGATTTCCAAATAAAAGTTCTTGTGCGTTTACTGTAGCATGCCTCCTCCCCCCCCCCCTCTCCCCCCCCCTCTCTCTTCTCTCTCTCTCTCTCTCTCTCTCTCCTCTCTCTTCTCTCTCTCTCCCCTTTTCATTTACTGTCGGCCTAATTAGGTTCTCTTTTTCAGGGTATAAGAGAGTATATGGCACGATCGAACAGAAAATTAAAATTCCAAAATCAACAAAATGGAAAATAACTTTTGCCTGTACCAATGCAAGTTCAAGAAAATTAACTCTGAAACAATAGAAAGGCGATTGGGACATTAAAGAATCCATTACTTGCCGAGTAACGTTAGCAATGTAAAACCATTATTGTACGAGGATATCAACTGTTAAAAAACTTGGAATTTTTTCAGATTGGTATATATAATTGGTAACTTTAGCTCACTCAGTTAAACAACTTTGCGCCTTCGACTAAAATACGCTTCTAGTGTCGATGTTGTTCTTTATATTTTCATCTTCGATTCAAGGACTTGCTTATGTGATTAGGAAATGTAAGATAGATCAGATTTCCCTCGATATTTAGGATTCTGGTACTTATTTGCAAAAAAAAAAACGGGAACGAAGCCGGGGGAAAAGTGAGAGGAGAAAGCGAAGGTTGAAGAGCCGAGGGGTATAAGAAAGTCGTTGGTGAAAACCCCCCCCCTGCCGACCCCCCGGGGCGGAGGAAGAAGGAAGTCGTTCAGGGGAAATCGAACAAACTAACACACCTGGGGTGGGGACGAGGATTCGAAAGGTAAACAAAGTTGATTGCTTTGCCTGAAATCCATGCAGGAGCAGCAGAGAGAGAGAGAGAGAGAGAGAGAGAGAGAGAGAGAGAGAGAGGAGAGAGTCTATATTCATCCACGTGGCAATTTCTACGGAACCGAGAGCAAAAATAGCTTCCTCGCCCGAAAACAAACGGAAAAGGGGATGAGAAAACAAGAAACTGATTGATGATCTGATAAGGTCCCCCTTGTGAAAGACTGTGTGGATGGATGATCGGTATTCAAAAGAAGCGTGTGCGAGGCAGTGGAAAATGTCCAGGTATGTTTATCTCTAGAAAATAACTGTTCACGAAAAAGGAATCATTAACGACGACGAGAAAGTTGAACATAAGAATCTAAATAAAAGGAAAATCCATATTATTGTTTACAGTAATAAGGAGAAAGGAGGACTTATGATTCTGATACTTTATCGGCGTGTTATTTGTGTCCAGGGAAAGGTCGATTTCAGAGACTTGCTCAGTGTTTTAAATGCATTGGAGATTGGTGCATGCAAGGTTTGAAATTGTTATGCTTATATAGAATCTATA
>NC_087203.1:91111176-91113676 GCF_015104395.2 Macrobrachium nipponense | reverse complement strand
TATACACACACACACCACATATATATATATATATATTATATATATATATTATATATATATATATTATATATATATCTATATATCTATATATATATATATATATATATATACGTATATAGGTAAAACTTTATTACGAAAAATTCAGGCTATAAGAATTTCTCTCTCTCTCTCTCTCTCTCTCTCCATAAAGATTTCCCTGGCTCCCGGCGTCCTTTGGCGACCGAGTGGCCGCACTTCGCTCCTCTTCAATTTGCATGCTAATGTGTCGTATTGATTGATGTTATAATGCAATGGCTCCTCTTATTAATGACTTTGGGCATTTTCTCTTCCGTTACAAAATTCAGAAGTAAATTTCATTCCTCCCCCTCCTCCTCCTCCTTCAACTAGATCGTCTTATAATTTTGTTAATATTTAAATTTTGCCTTTAAAGTTCCTGATTTGCTTTGTATCTTTGTATTTGATAATGATCTTTGTTGGCGTCCCTCTCATAGAATAAGAAATTAGACATCGTATAATGCAATTGAACGAATAGAATGATATCGTGCTAATTATAATTATAAACTAATTAACATGAATTCAAATCGGGAATGGGATAAATCCCCTTTGAAACATGGCTAATTTATTTATTAAAATCTCTTCCTATTTAATTATTAATTATAATATTCTTCACCTATCTACGTGATTAATCGCGTATCTATTACTAACTCCCCCAAAAATAAAATAGAGGGAATTACGCTTATTAACTCCCCAAAAAATGAAATAATGATGAATGACACAATCTCAATTAAACACGCTTTTTATGGCCTTTGTTTGTTTTCCTTCTGATCTGAATCTCGGTGCGCAAGAAATTACCAGCGTCAATTTATTTGTAATTTGACTGCCACGATTATTGTATTTACGGTCTCTCTCTTGATTATTACTGTTCAGCAGTCGCCCCCCTTCCTTCATCTCATCATTATCCTTAATCCATTGAAGTCTCCCCCCCCCCCCTCTTTTTTAACCGATATACTACTTTTTATCCATTTTGATTCATTTCATTCTCGGAGGTCATCAGGTTGATTGCATACTCATCACCTTATTTCATTCCCTTGTTGTTTAGGGCAATACTTTTGAATAGAAATTGTGATTTTATCTTCCACTTCTACGAGTCGGTTCTTGATTGGTTTTCGTAGTGGTCCAGAAAGCGCTGTCTGGGTTCTTCCTTCGTCTATTATGGAGGTTTTCTTAATTTGTCCCCCTGTAGGGGGCTAGTGCCGTCAGCGCACCTCATGGTGTAGGCTTTACTAAAGGTGCTTGCAGCGTCCCCTCGCCCCTTGCTGCAACCCCCTTCATTCCCCTTTTTACTGTACCTACAATCGTATTCTCTTTCTTCCATCTTGCTGTCCACCGTCTCCTGACCGCGATTTCATAGCACAACCTGAGTTTACCCCCACTGTTACACCGTTCAAACTACCACTCTCAATTTCCTTTCCAGCGCTGAATTACCTCATAGGTCCCAGTTTGGCCTAAGCTCCGTATTCCATTCCACTCTTCATTTTTCATCGTTGGATCTACATATGCTGTGCCATCCTTCATGAATTCCATTATGTGTTGGTTGTATGGCATCCTGTTCCCGCTTTTCAGTTAGGGTTTCATGTAAGTGGTTCACTTGGAGTATTGAGTGATATATGGAAATTCTATGGAAATTCATATAAAATGACTAGTTTTTAGAATGATTACGATGTTGGACCTGAAAGAAAATTCTTGTCATGACCCAGGTATGTTAGAGTAAAGGAGAGAGAGAGAGAGAGAGAGAGAGAGAGAGAGAGAGAGAGAGAGAGATGCTCGTTACTTGGTTTGGTCGTATGGAAAGAATAGAGAGCAACTGGTTGATGGAGAGTGTATAATTGAGAAGCGCTAGGGAGAAGGAAGAGAGGAAGGCATTCAGATATTGTCGTTATTTGTAGCTACATGTTGACAGACTTCTAAAAATGTGTTCCTTTAGCAAAGGCTGAGATAGTGAGTTTATTTATTTTGTATTTTCGTTTCTCAGGGCTTCTTTTGCACTTAAGCTGCTATGCAATTTCATTGCTTAAGTAGATGTGGTGGAAAATTAGATTAGCTTTATGAGGGTATTATGCCAAGGATATTGTAACTGATATAGCATTAACCATACGTTTTTCTTCTTTTTTTCAGAACCAGGTGTCAAGTAAGAAGACTACGTCGAACTACAGACAGTTTGATTGATGTTAAAACTTTTCTTTTTGTTTAGATTGCCGTTTTGCTTATTTTTTTACATGTAGTTTTGGCGTTTCGTTTTATCGTGAGAAATTTTACCTGAAAGGGAAAGTATCGTCTTCAGACTCGGAAATGTTTTTTACCATCAGCTTATTATTTTAAGTCGCAATATTCGTCTCACGGGGTAATGCTACTATCATGGCTGGCATATTTTCAAAAAGAATTTTGTTAGTAAAATTGTATTACTTTTCGTATTAGGTGTACTTTTGCATTGCATGTATTT
>NC_087203.1:91109478-91110676 GCF_015104395.2 Macrobrachium nipponense | reverse complement strand
GGTAAAATGCGTCATCAGGACTGGATGATGTTAATTTGCAATCCAGTCCTGATAAACGCCGCCAGGAGTTAGGGAAATGGTCCGTCAACTAGAAACACAAAAAGTAAATGGAAAGACTTAATTTTTCCACTATCATGGGAATTTACCTGATGAGAAAACGAAGTATAGGCTTTTTATATACAACATAACACATTTTTCCTTTTTCTCATTAATATTACTAATCTTGTTGTTGTCCTATTGTCCATCTGATACAACAGAAATTAAGGTGAACAAGATTTATCTCCAGAAATAAGTCAATACTGACACAGTTTTGCTCAACGAAACTAGACAATGAAAACTTAAAAATCCTCAGGCTTGCTACACCACAGTTTACTTCATTGGCTATAAGCTGTAGACCAACCAGAGCGTTTTGTCACTAAGAGTGCTTGGCATGGCATGGTTGGGCTTGGCTTGACTTAGCTTGGTTTTTAGAGTGTTTGGCATGGCATGGTTTCGCTTGGCTTGGCTTTTAGAATTCTTGGCATATCATGGCTTGGCTTTCAGAGTTCTTGGCATGGCATGACTTTGCTTGGCTTGGCTTTTAGAGTGCTTGGCAAGACATAGCTTGGCTTGGCTTGGCTTTTAGAGTTCTTGACATATCATGGCTTGGCTTGGATTTCAGACCTTGGCATGGCATGGCTTGGCATGGCTTGGCCTTTAGAGTTCTTGGCATGGCTTTGCTTTACTTGACTTTTAAAGTGCTTGGCATGACACAGTTTGACTTTGCTTGCCTTTTACAGTGCTTGACATGGCATGGCTTGTCTTGGCTTGGCTTTTAAAGTGTTTGGCATGGCATGGCTTGGTTTGGCTTGGCTTTTAGTGTTCTTGGCATGGCTTGGCTTGGCTTTTAGAGTTCTTGACATGGCATGGTTTGGCTTTGCTTGGCTTTTAGAGTGCTTGGCATGGAATGGCTTGGCTTAGCTTGGCTTTTAGAGTTCTCGGCATACTTATAATTCACATAGTAACTACGGGAGTGCTTATTATACAGAGGGAGTGCTTATTGCACGTATAATATGGACTGGGGGAGTTCAAATCGTAGGTTTAATAACGAATGGGGAGTTTCTTTTATACTTATAATAAAAAATTTCTGGGGAGTCCAAATTCAAGGGAGTGCAAACTCCCCGCCACCGCAAGAGATATAAGTTTATGCCGCCTCCCA
>NC_087203.1:91101978-91106978 GCF_015104395.2 Macrobrachium nipponense | reverse complement strand
ACTACTCCAAAGAAGGAAGATTCTTCTTCGGGTTGTCTTGAGAATCGCCCTTCCCCTGAGATGAAGTTTAGTAGATATACTACAAGAAATAGATGGAAACAAGTACATGACAATAAACAAAGAAATAAGTCGCCGTCCGCCTTCGTTCGGGTAAAAAGAATTTTTTTCCCTTTTTTAATAACAAAAGAAACTTATCATTAAATATCATCTTTTCGCAATTTTCATACTTGATTTGTCTGTAGTGAAACTCAGTTCACTCCATTTCTTATAAACACAAATTACGTGTAATATATATATATATATATCTATATATATATATATATATATATATATATATATATATATATATATATATGCAGATACTCACATAACGGATAGATTCTATATAAGCATAACAATTTCAAACCTTGCATGCACCAATCTCCAATGCATTTAAAACACTGAGCAAGACTCTGAAATCGACCTTTCCCTGGACACAAATAACACGCCGATAAAGTATCAGAATCATAAGTCCTCCTTTCTCCTTATTACTGTAAACAATAATATGGATTTTCCTTTTATTTAGATTTACGTTCAACTTTCTCGTCGTTGTTTAATGATTCCCGTTCGTCAATTCTTTTCTAGAGATAAACATACCTGGACATTTCCCACTGCCTCGCACACGCTTCCTTTGAATACCGCTCATCCATCACAGTCTTTCACAAGGGGGACCTTATCAGATCATCAATCAGTTTCTTGTTTTCTCATCCCCCTTTCCGTTTGTTTTCGGACGAGGAAGCTATTTTTGCTCTCGGTTCCGTAGAAATTGCCACGTGGATGAATATAGAAACTCTCTCTCTCTCTCTCTCTCTCTCTCTCTCTCTCTCTCTCTCTCTCATCTCTCATTCTCTCTCTCTCTCTGTCTGCTCCTGCAATGGATTTCAGGCAAAGCAATCAACTTTGTTTACCTTTCGAATCCTCGTCCCCACCCCAAGTGTGTTAGTTTGTTCGATTTCCCCTGAACGACTTCCTTCTTCCGCCCCTCGGCTTTTCACCTTCGCTTTCTCCTCTCACTTTTCCCCCGGCTTCGTTCCCGTTTTTTTGCAAAGCAACGCTTGTCGCCCTCATCGGCTTTTGACTAATTTGGGACTGTCGGTTCATCTGTTCTCGTAAGGACCTTTCGATCTGCTGGGCGGCCGCCAGATCAGTTAATTGGCAACTGCAATTTTTCTTCTTGGTCCTTGTCAACCATAACCTGAAACCGATTACATCTAACCTTATTCGTGATCAATTCCACTCACGGTTCGTATTTTATCCTTAACCTCTTGCCCCACTACAGGAAATAAGTACCAGAATCCTAAATATCGAGAAATCTTATTCTATCTTACATTTCCTAATCACCATAAGCAAGTCCTTGAATCGAAAATGATAATATAAAGAACAGCATCGACACTAGAAGCGTATTTTAGTCGAAGGCGAAAAGTGAGCTGAAGTTACAATTATATATACCAATCTAAAAAAACTCCAAGTTTTTTAACACAGTTTGATATGCTCGTACAATAATGGTTTTACATTGCTAACATTGCTCGGCAAGTAATGCATTCTTTAATGTCCCAATCGCTTTCTATTGTTTCAGAGTTAGTTTTCTTGAACTTGCATTGGCACAGGCAAAAGTTATTTTCCATTTTGTTGATTTTGGAATTTTAATTTTCTGTTCGATCGTGCCATATGGAAAAGGGGAGAGAGAGAGAGAGAGAGAGAGAGAGAGAGAGCTTCTATTTGGGATATCTTAACTCTTTAGAAATATATCATAGATTTTCCAAATCTAGTCTCTCCAACGGCAAAAATAATCCCATCTAGATATACATACATTTGGAACAGTCGGTCGGTACAAACTCAATCGATTCAGGGTTAATGTTTACTTGTCCTAAAAAACCTATACCTCTCTTCGGAAGTTAATAGTACTAATCAGTTACCTCAGGATATCCTGACATATTGTACAAATGATTCTGGCGCTTGTACGGTCTTTTCAATGGCAGTTTCATTCAACCGTTTGGAGGATCAAGTTTCTTTTACCAAATGCAAATTTCAACTCTCCCTATATATCTTTGTAAACAAAATATCTAATGGAAAACATTGATGACAATTTATATTTTTTTGTAAGTTTCCTCTGACAAAATCCGCTAGCCGAATACTTCTACTGTATAAAAGCACCTGGAGAATACGAAGTTTGTCTCCCTCCCATTCCTGCCCTAATCAAAGCTGGTCTATCTCAGTTTTCATGGAATTTCTGAGTCACAGACGTCGTACGCCTTTTTAGCATTCAGACTCATTAAAGGTACGTTACAGGTTCTGTGCGAGTCCCTACGGCTTGCGGTTCAATTACCAGTATGCATGGTAATTAAATATATGTTAGTTTTACCATACCACTGAGCTGATCAACAGCTCTCCTAAGGCTGGCCCGAAGGATCAGATATTTTTGCGTGGCTAGGAACCAATTGGTTACTTAGCAACGGGACTTACAGCTTATTGTGGGATCCGAACCACATCGATAAATGAATTTCTATCACCAGAAATAAATTCCTCTGATTCCTTGTTGGCAGAACGGGGAATCGAACCCGGACCCTGAGATCGGTAATCGAGCACGTTACAGATTCGTCCAACGAGGAACTTATGCATCGTAGTGGGTGGAAAATAAGAGGTAAGCGGCACAGTGGGTATATGTGTTTGTGTGTATGGGTTTGTGCTCGCGTGCGTGGTCGGGGGATGGGGACTGACGAGTTGCAGATGAGCCTTGTGCTTTTGTATAAGTGCAGTTTATAAAACGTCTGAAGCTGTCAACTTTTCTGCACTGAGAGACCAGACTGATATTTAGAGAAATAAAGAATGAACTTGATACGGAAAGTTACCATGATTTTCTTTCTCAATCCACTCCCTATCACCAATGGATATAATTTTTTTTTACTCAGTAAACCAATAGCTCGAAAAAATAATTTTTTTATGATAGCCATTTAAACACGATTACTCATGATAATCCTTTTCGAACAAAGCCTGAATGGCATCAAACATTCATTTATTCGCCACTGACTAAAATTAACTCATATTGATACACCGCAGCGGTAAAACGATTTAACTGCTATATTGGAACAACCGAATTCATGAATGACAATAGATATCCCCTTTTGCATGCCAAATATAAATGCAAAACATTCGTAAATACAAGACCCGTCGGACATAACCCATAAACTTGGCCACATTATAATATAACCTAAAAGTCAATGGGATTCTTAGATATTTATAATAAATATAAAAGTAAGTGGAATTCATCTCTACTGTATATATTTACATATATCCACAAACACACACACACACACACACACACACACACACACACACACACACACATATATATATAGTATATATATATATGTATTTATAGTATTCAATATATTTATACATATACATCTTTGATGAAAAAAATGCTACAACCAAAAACCGTCTTTGGTGAATAAAATGCTACACCAAAAACCCTCTTGATGAATAAAATGCTACATCAAAAACCATCTTTGGAAAATAAAATGCTACACCGAAAACCGTCTTTGGTGAATAAAATGCTGCATCAAAAACCATCTTTGGTGAATAAAATGCTACACCAAACACCATCTTTGGTGAATAAAATGCTACACCAAACACCATCTTTGGTGAATAAAATGCTACACCAAACACCATCTTTGGTGAATAAAATATGCACCAAAAACCGTTTCTGATAAATGAAATGCTACACCGAAAACCGCCTTTGATGAATAAAATGCTATACCAAAAACAGTCTTTGATGAATAATAAAAATTTCTAGCCTTTGTTCTCTTCAGGTTCAAGATGAATGCAATTTCCCGAGCGAGATCTGGGCTTTGTTGCTGGCACTCGTTTCATTGGAAAGGAAACAATAATAGGACGGAATTCCTTATTGGAAATGACAATAATAACCGTAACATCTGTAATAAAAATTCCAAATTAATGAAGTAAACTTAAATGTTTGTTGGCCGGATGCTTCGACAAATCGAGCACGTACCCATCTCCTCGCGTTATTCACATCCAATTTTCTCTGCAAAGGAATAGCAATATCCCTGGCAACTTTGATTAAAAAAAGAAATCTTTCCGTCATTTTTCTTACGAAACTTCTGTCGCCTCTCTTTTCGCCTTAACATTGTGTAAAGCATTTTGGACGCCAGTTCCGGGACTGAGCTTTGGAAATTTATAAATATTTTGACGGTCTTGCTGAAACAAAACGAAACGGTGGGGAAAAGTCGAGGCACTGAATGGGCGACTAACATTTTCGTTTGTCTTCTCAGGAAGACGGCGCGCAGACATTTTAAAATATTTTGTGCAAACTACACTCGAATAAAATGGTTGATAAGATAGTTTCATTTCGTTAGAAAGTGGCCATTTTAATGTTAAAAACTGTGGCTGGAGGAATATCTGTATCTATCTATCTCCATATATATCATATATATATATATATATATATATATATATATATATATATATAGTATACATTATATATATATATATATATATATATATATATATATACATATATATATATATTGTATATCATATATATATATTATAATATATATATATATATATATATGAGTGTGTGTGTGTGTGCGTATAACTATATCATGAAATTTTGGAACGTGATGAATGCATAAATAAAGGTATAAGCCACGAAGGAAAGTGAAACACTGGAGTAACTACAAGATCTTTCGACTGAGTCGAAAGGTCTTGAAGCTCCTCCAGTGTTTTTACTTTCCTTCATGGCTTTTACCTTTACCTATCTATCTATCTATCTATCTATATATATATATATATATATATATATATATATATATATATATGTATATATATATTATAAGAATATTTTGCGATAAGGTTGTCTTCAATATATTTTACACTCACGGTCGAATAAACATCAGATAAATATCAATCACTACATGGGTCGTCAGAGGAACATTGGGTTA
>NC_087203.1:91091978-91094478 GCF_015104395.2 Macrobrachium nipponense | reverse complement strand
TGACGCTCAACAATATAAAGGTAAATGTGTAACAAGGATTGCCGTTGCATAATATTTTCAGCTTGTTTACTTCATTATCATGTTACTAACTTATCAAATAGTATAGAAGAGTTAAATAATGCCACTGTTGCAGCTTCAACAACCATAAGAATGACTTTGATAAAACGAAAGGTATATAACAGAGGGAAATTAAATACAGCCGACAGTTAGCCATACAGAGTCTAGGCCAAAGGCCAATCACTGGGACCTACGAAGCCATTCAGCGCTGCAACGGAAATTGACGGCAGAAAGGTTTGCAAGGCGTAACAGGAGGAAAGCCTCGCAGTTGCACCATGAAATAATTGTTAGGAGAGGGTAGACAGCGAGATGGAAGGAAGATAATATGAAGGTGCAGCAAAAGGAATGAAAGGGATTGCAGATAGGTGCCGAAGGGACGCTGCAAAGAACCTTCACTAATATCTACAGTGATAGAGATGTGATTTCCAAAAATCACTTTAACCAATTTGCTTAAAATATGCATAACAAGATTATGGTTATGAAAACTGAAACACTGTCTGCACACAAAAACAGTTTAACTTCATGCAAAACGAGCCAAAATTTTCACAGACGATGAAAATAATGAAAAACGCCAATGAAATAAGGGTTGGACATATACCAAGAAATAAAACTATTTTCCAAGTAAGGCTCCCTTTAATAAATGGCGGTACCTTACAGGAATCCCTCAGTGACAGAGGGCTCAGGAGATCCCCGAAGTCTTGCACAAGCAGCGACTAGAAGTCAAGAGGCATTGCATATGCAATATCGCTGCCATCAAGATTTACATATGACCGAGATTCAAGTCCCGGGATACTGGGCCAACAAATCTGTCGGAGGCATACAAAGCAAGGTCATAACCACCTGGATGAGAGAGTCAGGTCAAGTTGCGATGTAATGGCTTCAGTTACAATACTGGCCCAAACTTCTAACTGACAGTAAATGTACTGGTATCTGAGTTGAGTTGAATATAGAATTTAGGCCAAAGGCCAAGAACTGGGACCTATGAGATCATTCAGCACCGAAATGGAAATTGACAGTAAAAGGTTTGAAAGGTGTAACAGGAGGAAAACCTCAAAGCAGTTGCGCTATGAATCAAGTTTTAGGAGAGGGTGGAAAGTAAGATGAAGAAAGAGAATATGAAAGGAGGTACAGCAAAAGGAACGAAAGTGGTTGCAGCCGCAAAGAACCTTTCTAAATGCCTACAGTGCACCGCATGAGGTCCACTGACGGATCTACCCACCTACGGGGTATTTGATAACGAGCGCAGAGACGCGTGAAATTTAAAGACAACGACACTTAAAGCTCCGTTGAGAGGATACAAAATCGCAGAAAGAGATTGCTTACAATGGAATCGTTCTTCGTAGTGGTATTTTCAAAGACCCTCGGCAAGTTCCACCATTTTCACCGAGGACTTCGCCAAAGCAGTTGTTGAATATCCAAAGAAAACTAAGATAGGCCATACCAGGCCTTCTAGAAAGGAATATAAGAGTTAGGTCAAAGGCCAAGCGCTGGAACCTATGGGGTCATTCAGCCCTAAAAGGAAAACTGAAAGTAAAGAAGGTTTGAAAGGCGTAACGGGAAGAAAACTACGCAGTTGCACTACAAAACAATTGTTGTTGTTTTAGATTAAGCTGGCTTTATGCCAGCACGGGCTCTTGCTCAAGAGCAGCCCGTAGGACAACAAAACAATTGATAGGAGAGATTGGAAAATAAGAAAGAGAATATGGAGGGAGGCACAGTAGAAGGAATGAAAGGGGTTACAGGTGGCAAACCATTTTACGTGCATAAATAAGATACCCTTATTTATTCAATAAACCTTTCACAGTGACAGGCAGAACAATTTCGTCTTGTCAGTCTCGGATGTATTTATTGAAAAAAAAGGATAGGGAATAAATAATCTGGAGTATAATCCTATGTGAAAATAACAGCAGACGCCCCTTCGATAAAAGAGGGGAGATTATATTTGCACGCATGGTTTTGAAAGTGTTGCCTTCTAGCACAACAACATTGCGCTAGATCTGATATTTCCCCTCTTACAAATTAAGTTTCCTATTCACTGTAAATACGAGGCAAGGGTTAAAAAGGATTTGTTATTTCCCAGATACGATGAAGACGAATGTCGAAATATCTTGAGTGAAAAGGGGAAATTCCATCACGATCACAGAACACATCTTTCTCATAATATTGTATGCTTATTGAAGCATTAGTAAGGATGTTTTTCGCTGAATAATGGTTCAAAAGAATATAGCAACAAAGGTTATTCGAGAGTCATCCAATAAAATGTCAGATTGAAACGGATGGTCAACTTTTTCGGAAAAGAAATGAGAGGTTGGAGCACAAACTACGACATCGTCTTGAATAGAAAAAATCATCATACATACTTACAACACACATACATTGTGTATATATATATATATATATATATATATATCTATATATACACAATGTATGTGTGTTGTAAGTA
>NC_087203.1:91066933-91091478 GCF_015104395.2 Macrobrachium nipponense | reverse complement strand
TTACACACACACATATATACTATGATATTTTTTTTTAATCGTTGAGTTCAAACACTACGCCACCTACCATATCTGTTCTCGAAGCCATCCTTTGAAAACCCGGCGCATCCCTTTTTTGACTGACTGAAACCTAACGTACCAGAAAAATATAGTCCTCCAATTTCGGCACGTGACAGCTCCAATAAAGAACAAACACATGCTGTCAAACGCTGAACGTTCCCTTATGAGATGGATGACTCCGTCATCGGAAGGTAAAAGGGGGAATCTAAAATATATACGAAGAGACGAAAAATCGGGAAGAAACAATTTGACAATCTTGATGCTGTGATTAACGCGTGGCAAGACAAAATAATACTCCCACTTGATTTTTGATGTTTCCATTATCCGAGGCTTACGGGGAATAATCCTTCGTAGTTCCAATAAAATTGGATCGGAATAAAAGTGGACGAGACAAAAGGGGACTGGATTAAAAAAAGGAAAATAAGAAAGGGGGAAGGCATTATCGGTTGGTAACGGGAAAATAGAACGAGAAGCCATAGCAAAACAAAAATCGTCAAGGCAGACCTTGCTTCTCCCCTTGGAGTTCAACTCTTTTTTTTTTAGTTTTTTATTTTATAGACATTCCCTTTGAAGATTGAAAATCATTTATGTTTGTTAGATATATCTAATGCTTAAAAAAAATAGTCAGTAAATCTTAAAAATCCAACGCAATGTCACCATGAATCGCGGGACGCAATTCTGGGCCATTTGCGGTTGCTGACGGACGTGTTACGAGAAAAAATTATCAAAGAAACAAGGCATTTATGATAATAAAAAAATACTGCTTCTTACAGTTTCATGCTTCAAAAAATCCTCCTCTCACTCATTGAATGTGCAAATACATATAAACTGATACAAACTTCATAACACACATACACACACACACACATATATATGATATATATATATATACTATATACGTATATATATATATATATATATATATAATCATATATATAATAGATATATATATATATATATATATATATATAATATATATATTACCCAGGTTACCTGGGTAATCTTAAAAGGTAGCAATGAACGTGCGTCTAAGGCACTGGCTAACATCCATTTCTTTCACCCCTCTCCCAACACCAACACCCCACACATCGCCCCCCCCCCCCCCCCCTCTCTCTCTCTCTCTCTCTCTCTCTCTATCACCTAAGGCAATTAAATCAGACTCGTGAACTACAAAAATACATTTATTAAGAAAGCAGACATAAACTAAAGAAATAACTCAGGTTCTTAACAAAATGATTAAATGAAAGATTGAACTCAGATAACCCACTCCATATTTCTCCTACAATAATCCACATTATTTTAGTCATAAAACTGGGCAAGTCATAATACAGTCTCCATAGTAACACCACAGAACATCAGTTAAGCTCGCATATCAATTCCCCTTTGTCTCAGATTAGTTCCCCTTGTCTCAGAACTATATATATACATACTACATAATCTATATATATATATATATATATATATATATATATATATATATATATATATATATATATATATATTCATATACTGACCCTTGGATATGATGAAATCAACTTTTTTCTAAAACAAAATTGACGTATACAGCTTCCAAGTCTCCAACATCCTATTAAAAATTTCAATAGGGTGATTTACACTGAAAGGAAGAAATGAATTCTGTTATGAAACCTTAAAAAAAAATTCTAAAATGTTACGCTCGTGATCTTGTGGGGCCATGGTGCCCACATATACTTGATTAAGGAGACGTCTTTTGGGAGAATGGGGGTATTCATCTTCCCAGACTCTTCCCTTTACTTGGATATAATGACGGCAATGTTATAAGATCGTGGTGGAAAGGGTAACGGCCTCAGTATAATACGCGATCGTGATGACTTTAAATTTTTTTTATTTTTTTTTTTTATGTTTTAACATATTAATAATTACGCATTTATATATATATATATATATATATATATTACTATATATATATATATATATATATATTATATATATATATATATATATACTTAAATATGTGGGTGTGTGTGTTAAGGATGGCTAAGGTAGTAGAGTAGCCAAGAAGTGATCAAGAACTTTCAATAAAATAAATGGAGGTAAATGTAGATAAAAGGGTTACTGAAAACATAAGATTGGAATAGAAGGACGCCGTCTTAGGAGAATGCAATCAGTCCTGTTTGGTGGAGTTAGAATATCTGTTGTAAGTGGAGGACTGAAGAGTAACAGAGCTTCATGAAAAAGTTAGCATAAGGTTGTGGATACTAGAAAAATAAGTGACTGCGATGTTTGATATAAACTGATTTGCGATTGAACAGATAAATTAAGAACTAAATGAGCACATATTTAAAGTGTCTTTTTATATGAAGCATCTGCCCCCGTTGATATAACCTTAATCTGAAATGTAATCATCTTTATACATATCACATTTATGCAATACAGAAAGCTGCACACGGTTTGAGAAAAATGGCAGTGAATGTTTTCTAATTCCTGCTATTATATTTTTAAACAAATTTCCAACCACTGGACGCTATGGCGACGAACTATCGAAAGTTTAGCCCACTACAATACGCGCTATGAAGAAACGATGGCCTTCATCTGCTATTCTAGTTTCTTACGAATTCAGTTGTAAACTTTAAGTCTCCCTACAAAGTGCATCTAAAATATTTCTCCCCCTCCTATACGACTCATGTATAATCCTTTTGCCTTCCAAATGAATTCAACGTTTCCTCTCTCTTCTAATGCAACATAAGACCGACCTTTTTAAAGGTCGGGCAGATGCGGTCTCCTTGATGGGAATAAAATAGTAATAAGAACAGCAGACATGGAAAAAATTATGACTAAGAAAATGGAAAGACACAGAAAGGGTGGCTGCAGGGTTACGAGCTATGAGGGGAATTTTTTTTACAAAGAGAGAGAGAGAGAGAGAGAGAGAGAGAGAGAGAGAGAGAGAGCCACATTATCTTTATTTCTACTGATATCAGTATAAGGGTATAAAGCTTGCCGAAGCTTTAACAAAAAATTCAGCTTTATGAAAATGTCAAACTAGCCCCTTCTCAATAAATTTGACAGCAACGATATAATAGATCTGCTAAAAGATGATAAAATGAGATAACGCGCGTATGGATTTAACGCACACACACACACACACACACACACACACACACACACACACACACATATATATATAATATATATATATATATATATATATATATATATATATATATATATATACATATAAATATATATACACGTATAAATATAGCCAATAATTTTGATAACAACATTCGTTCCGAGAGTGTTACTGCATTATCAATTATTCAATTCCTGCATCACCCCCTATCATCGCATTGTACGCTGTCACATTCAGGCCGTTCAGTTTACTTTTACTTATTGATATTCCGTCTCCATAAACCTACGAGTAATTAAATAAACAACTGCACATGAAAGGCTATATGCATTGATATAACTAATAAACAATCAGAATGATATCCCCGTTCACTTTCGTATTTTGTCCTTCTTTCAAACCCTTCATTTGCAATGCGAGTGAGAATATTCTGCAAATCTCTCCAGAAAATGTGAAATGTTTATTCTGAATTGCAAAATATTATGTAGTTGAACATCAACCTACCAAAACATATGTTCCTTGATACGCTGTCTAAAATACTCAACAATTAACTTTTCTTTTTAACAAAATGAAATACGGATTATTTCAAATTAGCTCTTTTTTGAATTTTCAAGAAATTACCTCCCAACGCTCTAAATTATAAAGATAATACAAAACCTTTAACATAAAATCCTACTGAATTTCGGCCGAGTCAAGAAACGACAACCCCCAAAAAAAGGCAGTTTTGAGAACTTGGAATCCTTTCTCTATAAAAATGCTAATTTAAAAATAAGAAAAAAAATCGGAAGAGTTCTCCCCACTTAAAAAAACATAACCCCCCCCCCCCCCCCCAAAAAAAAACTAAAAAAAAAAAAAACCGATGGACCCCCCACCCCCCCCCCCCCAAAAAAAAAAACAACAAGATTGGTTCAAACGACAATTTTTGCAAGAATGCTACTATTCGTAAGCTCTTTTTTTTATGCCAGATACCCTAGACTTTTCGTGTCTTCAACTTTAAAATGTTATCCTCTTTGCTGCGGTGAATAGTTTTACAAATTGCATATGAGGTGGAAATCTCCCATCCTAATTATTACATTTTTGAATTCATCATGTTTCCACACCACCTCAGTAACTTTAGAATATATTGCCTGGTCAAACACACAAACAATTTTTGGCAATTCAAGAGATTGCATGATTTGAAGAGACTGATGGAGTATTTCATTAATTGTTGACATGTCAGTAGCAGGAGCATTGATTGTGGGCAAGTATCCAATTGTGTCTTGGGATATATCAATATCATCTCGGATAAGCATGTTAAAACCTGTCCAGCTGCATACTGTTTGAATATTATTGTCGAACATCCTTAACATAAGCCAGATGAAATTCTTAAATCTTGCCTCTTGAATTTCATGAGTTGCATCAATTTCAATGCCATCAACACATGATGGTCCCAGTTTTTTCCCTGCATTATACACAGGAATTAACTTTGGTGTAGCACTGATGCTTCGCTGTTTTGACTTTGGTATGCTTGGCTTTGTCTTCATTGGAACAGAACCTTCAACCTTTGCCTGAATGATGATCCCGTTAACTCTATGTGAAGTACCTTCTCCTGTAATTGTTTCTTCCAGGCGATCAATATTATCAAAAGCCAAAGTAGTGAAGACATGTGATGAAATACTTTCAGGTAAAGCAGGTCCCTCTGCTGAAGCTAACTTCTGGAGGCAAAGGGCTGTATCAATTTCTTCAAGCAATGTATAAGAAATACCATGACAGAATCTGTTCAGAATTTGAATAAGTTCAACATTGCCAGTGAGTGTCTTTACAGCAGATGGCAGCAAAATGTGGTTTTGGAGGTTTTATTTTGCCATGAGATACTGCATAAATCAAATCACTGCCAAATGAGCTGATAAGTCTCTGTACTCTCTTTGTGGGTCTATATTTTCATTTCCTCCAGTCAGCAAGGTAGAGAGAAACTGTCCTCAGAGAGACAGGCAGCTCAAAAGGTTCATCTGTACTGGGAGGCCAAGACTGGTTGAAATCATGATTTTTTATGTCAGTCCTTATTTGCATAGCAGCTTTCATAACTGTCTCTGAGATTTGCTTGAATTTGCTTGGTTGAGTTTTTCTTGAAGCCCATATGCATGTTTAACAAGTTCATTTTTAGACATACTGTCAGGGTATAACAGCAGTCTACCATTAGTATTAGACACAATGTGTAAACTCTCACCAAATTCAGCTTCAAGTTTACGACGAAGATGTTTCCTTGTACTTTTTCTCACACTATCTATGCCTAGGATGTCAATGATGATTCTATTCGTGATACAAGATATGTCATTTCTACAATTTGTGGCTTTGGAATTATATCATTTCGAATATATGTATACAGCTCTATGTGCCAGCCTTTCTGCATTACAATATGCATCTTCTTCAACACAGTGTGCCTCTTCCATATCAGTACCTTTGCTTTCACCATTTTTCTACATTTTATTACTTTTAGCCACCTTCCAGGTATAAGCTTTATAACATGTTGAATGATAATGTCCTTCTGAAGCAATTAAGTCTGTACTAAGAATGCAAGCATTTTTTTCATCCATTTTTACTAAAGCAGCCCTCCTGAGAGTGTCATCTGCGCGAAACTCCTGGCATCGGACCAGGTTTTCTCTAGTTCCTGATCCACTCTTGTACTTTGTTCTCCTTCCACAAATGATGCATTCTTCACTGCTATAAACACTTAAACTACTTGGTTTGCCACGAATGGATCGCCTAGAATCATTTGAGGATAATTCTATTTCATTATCACTTTGTTGAGATTGTATAGAATTTAAACTTCTTTTCATTGTGAAGTAACTATGGCACTTTCTATGATAAAGAACTGGAGGTATTTCATCATCTTTCACACCTTCAGCCAACTCTAAAATACCAACATGTTGCCTGATTTTGGCTGCATTGAGAAGAGTCTGCCATGAGCTGATGTTCTTTGGAGATACAACGGGCTGACCTATCAGTTGTACAATGAATCATACAGCTATTGCGCAATTCTTTTTCTTTGGGATGGGACAGCCTTCATCTTCAGTAGTTTGGGCCATGTTGGACTAGAAGAGCTTGTTTTCTACTTTTTTTATTTATCTGCAATGAAGAATATACATATCTCAGAAGATCAGATACATGACCAAAATGGGAAGTACTGAATTCAAGTCAGTTTCATAACTCAATGACGAAAACTGCAGGAAATTGACTATTAATATATGTAAATGATTTTTGTAAGTCATTAACACGATAATATTGTCAACCTTACTTCGCAATGCGTGTGATGTATTGCTTTCAGATGTAGAACAAAATATTGCATGCAGTCTTATATTCTAAAAAGTGGGTGAATTATTTCCCTTGCCAATTGTTTTTACCTTTTATTCCTTGCTCTGTAAAAAGGGAAATACATTTCTTGAAAACAAATTAATGGATAAAAAGAAGCAAACATAAACACAGCAGGAACAAATACTCTGTTGCATGATAACAGGTGGTAATAAAACTTTATATAAACATTCCATGGCTGCGGTAATTTATAGCACTTTATATAAGTCTGTAGGCCTAAATATCACTAGACTAAAACATGATGAAACGAACTTTCCACCCAACAATCAATGGACTGCTTGAAAAAAGAAAATTTCAGTATCATTAATTGCTTCATTCTGACGAAGTATTAGCTATGTGTGAACAGAAAGAATTAATCGACGTCGGATAGGGTACTCGACTCGTACCGATTTAGTGTAAATTGTAAATTAGCTTGATTATACACAGAAGCATGCATTCTACATCAGTTGATGTATATCATTATGTTCCGCCCTAGACATGTGGGCAGTATCCAAAATCATTAAAACTCTTTACTTGTTCAATTGCATGGTCATACGTTAAACTTAATTACGTAGATACCACCAAAAAAATATTCATTGTGCTTTTTGCTGGTATCAAAATCCGACCTTGTAATTAAACTTAGGATAATATTTAGCACCAGTGGTTTGCTATGATATGTGTACAATCTGATAAAATTTCATAAATCTGAATTAAAAAATAATCTGTACACAGTCAAAAGAGTGTTTTCAATGAGACCTTAAAAATTCTTGTGATTATTTGGAATTAAGGGGCTACATTAGCCAAAAGCTATGCAGTTGACAATGTTAACATGGGTTTCCATATACTATAGACATAAGGGTATCCAGAAATGGGGGTTAAGTTTACTCAGGTCGGGTGGTACCTTTTTCTGAAATTTGAGTGTCTGGCTCAAGGACTAGGGGGGACTTCAATGGATTATGGATAATGATGAGATGAATGAAGGGGGGCGACTACTGAAAAGTAATAGTCAAGAGAGAGACCGTAAATACAATAATCGTGGCAGTCAAATTACAAATAAATTGACGCTGGTAATTTCTTGCGTACCGAGATTCAGATCAGAAGGAAAACAAACAAAGGCCATAAAAAGTGTGTTAATGAGATTGCGTCATTCATCTTTATTTCATTTTTGGGGGAGTTAATAAGCGTAATTCCCTCTATTTTATTTTTGGTGGAGTTAGTAATAGATACGCGATTAATCACGTAGATATGTGAAAAATATTATAATTAATAATTAAATATGAAGAGATTTTAATAAATAATAATAATATGAAGCCGTTTTAATAAAATAAATTAGCAGCTTCAAAGGGGAGGGGATTCCCATTCCATTCCCGATTTAAATTCATGTTAATTAGTTTATAATTATAATTAGCACGATATCATTCTATTCGTTCAATTGCATTATACGATGTCTAATTTCTTATTCTGTGAGAGGGATGCCAACAAAGATCATTATCAAATACAAAGATACAAAGCAAATTAGGAACTTTAAAAGCAAAATTTAAATATTAAAAAAATTATAAGGACGATCTAGTTGAAGGAGGAAGAGGAGGGGGAGGAGGAGGGGGAGGAGGAGGAGGAGGAGGAATGAAATTTACTTCTGAATTTGTAACGGAAGAGAAAATGCCCAAAGTCATTAATAAAGAGGAGCCATTGCATTATAACATCAATCAATACGACACATTAGCATGCAAATTGAAGAGGAGCGAAGTGCGGCCACTCGGTCGCCAAAGGACGCCGAGAGCCAGGGAAATCTTTATGGAGAGAGAGGGAGAGAGAGAGAGAGAAATTCTTATAGCCTGAATTTTTCGTAATAAAAAGTCTCACCTATACACACGCATGTATTTGAATGTGTTGTGTATATACACATGTATATATATATATAATATATATATATAGTATATTATATATATATAGATATATATATATATATATATATATATACACAATAACATATATATATATATATATATATATATACTAATATATATAATATATATATATATATTATATAATATATATAATATATATATTTATATATATATATATATATATATATATATATATATATATATATATATATATATATATACATACATACAAACACACAGACACACTACTATATATATATATATATATATATATATATATATATATATATATATATATATATATATATACTATATATATATATATATATATATATTTATATATATATATAATCCATATATTATATAATTATGCAGTAAATACCATTCTTTTACAATCACACATACACACAAGCATAAAGAGTTTATCCGATAGCATTAAAATATCTATTGGTCCATTGATGAGGATTACTTATAAATACAACACCTGACGAAAGGTTAAAAGTGCATAAAAAGCATGTATAATATAACAGTGTAAATATTAAAAGATTTTTATTCCAACATATTACCTGATTACAACTCGAGAATGAGATACTATAAGAATTTTAATGATTTGAATAAAATGGAGACGATCTTTTAATACTCTGAAATCCTAAATTGGGAGATTTGCTTAATAGTTAGCCAATTTAAACAAATCATTAGAGATAACATAGATTTATCGTTCTTATAAAATCCGTTTTTTATTGTATTATTTGTCGTTTATATAAAACCCATTTTTATGGCATTATTTATCGTTTATATACAATCCATTTTTATGGCCTCATTTATCGTTTATGTAAAACCCACTTTTATGGCATTACCTATCGTTTATATACAACCTATTTTTATGGCATTATTTATCGTTTATATGAAACCCATTTTTATGGCATTATTTAACGTTTATATAAAAGCCTTTTTTTTTTCATTGCCTTACATTTACTTCTCTAGATACCATGAAATCTCAGCAAAAATCCTTTTAGTCCGCAATATACCTTAATAAACGCATAATGAAACCAAGTAAACAAGACGAGAACTTTAAACACTAAATACTATGCCTGCATTATAATCACGCTTTCTCTATAAACATGCTTTCACGCTCTCTCTCTCTCCTCCCTTAAACATCAGGCCAGGACCTTCCTTCTCCTGAATGCCAATTATGCAAGCCAGGTGGCTGCATATGGCACGGAGAGAGAGAGAGAGAGAGAGAGAGAGAGAGACTTGAGGTCGATGAGCAACAAAGTAATTATAAATGTAAAAGGAAAGAAAAGAAAGTGAATGGTCACCACGAAGTGTGAAGGAAATTCCTTTTGCGATAATATGAAAGAATATGCCTAGAAATAAATGGCGGAAATAGGCAAAAAAAATAGGGGGGTGAAATACGCTAACACAACAGACACACACACACGCACATACACACAAGCACACACATAATATACATACATATATAATATATATATATATATATATATATATATATATATATATATATACAGGGGGTCCTCGAGTTACGACGTTGATCCGTTCTTAAGATGCGCCGTAACACGATTTTCAGCGTAAGTCAGAACATTGAAAAATACCACATGATTAATGTAAATACCTATCAATAACAACGAGAGAACAATTCCTTACCTTTATTAATTTGATTGGCTTGACACTGGAGAGGAAGCTGCGTGAGGAGACTGGGGGAGGTTAGTGAAGAGAAAAAGAACCTCCAAGAAGTTGCTGGAGATGCTGAGGCAGGTGATTCTTGAGGTGGGGCAATTATTAGACCACTACGCTGCTTAGTTATCACTGTCGCTTTCATAGGAGCAGATCCTTTCACATGTTCAACGATGCGCTCTTTATCTTTGATAATGGTAGCAACGGTCGAACGGCTAAGGCCAAGCGAGCGGCCAATGTTTGTTGGCGTTTCTCCCTTCTCAGATCGCTTTATAATGTCCACTTTAATTTCCATGGTGATGGCCTTTCTTTTCTTCGATGCACTACATCAGAAGAGTCCGCCTTGCGCTTGGAGCCATAACAAAGAGCAAAAAGTTACAAAAACGATACAACACGAGGGAGAGAGAGGCAGTGTAAACAACCAAAATGGCGTATGGGCGAGGAATAAGAGCGTAGCGAAGCGACGCCGTCCTCTCCCCCACAAAGCGTATTCTTCCGCCATGCGCCCGGAACTAGTTCGCGTTTGTTTACGTTGCTTACGACGCTAAACCGCGTAAGACGGAACGACGCAAAATATTATTTTTTATATTTTATGGGGGCGCGTTCGTAACCACGAAACATCGTAAGTCGAGACCGGCGTAACCCGAGGACTTACTGTATATGTATACATACATATATATATAATACATATATATATATATATATATATATATATATATATATATATAATATATATATATATATATATATATATATATATATATATATTGTGTGTGTGTGTACGTTAGTACACAGGAAGAACCTATGAAAATTAGACTGAATTTAATCTAATGAAACACTGAAATCATAAATATAAAAGAACCTCGTTAGAATTTTACTAAACTTGGACGCTGCAGACAACACAAGGAAGTTGCATTAAACAAAATAACACGGGGCATTATTTTCCATCTTTCTAATAGTAAAATGATGTCACACATGAATTATGTGAATGATTATGCCGTAGACTAAATAAAATGTCAATCGGAGAATTACATAGATATGCTTGCGTATCCTTACGACCAAAGCCTATGCAGTTAGCAGCATGAAAATGGATCATCAGATAACTGCACCAATAAAAAAATATACACATTTCAGTTTCCGTCTAAAACAAAATATATATATATATATATATATATATATATAGATTATATTATATATATATATATATATATATATATATTTATATATATATATATATATAATATATATAATATATATATATATATATATATATATATATATATATATATATATATATATATATATTTCCGTTTTCGTCTAAAACAAAACAGAATATGAAAGAATTTACATACATTTTATATGCAGACAGTAAACACACAAAAATAAGCGATATCACCGCTATTGTTTACAATACTGGTTTTCAGTTCTTTTCCAAAGAACTAAAAACCAGATACTTCAAGATTTATAGAACAGCACCTCCTGTTTTTTTGTCGTAATTCACGCTATTCTTCGTATGTTCAAGAAAAAACTTTTTTTTCTTTATTTTGCGGATTTCCTACCAAATCTGAGTCACAAAATTGCAGCTTCCATACTAAGCTTCACTTAGCCTCCATGTTTCTTTTTTTTTTTTTTTTTTTTTTTTTTTTTTTTAATCACCTCATTTTTCTAATATCCAAAGAATTGAGAATATATTCTCGTACACGCGTCTTTACTTGAAAACCTCCTCTTCAAACTTTTCTCATCTGCAAGTTGGTCTATTCATAGCACCTAATACATCTCGAGAATACATTTTTGGGCAGCTGTGACGGCAGCATTTTCCATTACTCCAGGAAGCGACGTTTCGCGGAAGCGCAGGGTCGAAAAATTCCATTGCAAGAAACAAAAACTACTCCAAAGAAGGAAGATTCTTTTTCGGGTTGTCTTGAGAATCTCCCTTCCCCTGAGATGAAGTTTAGTAAATATACTCCATGAAATAGATGGAAACAAGTACCTGACAATAAACAAAGAAATAAGTCGCCAGCCGCCTTCGTTCCAGTAAAAAGAATTTTTTCCCCTTTTTATTAATACAAAACAATTGATCATTAATTATCATCTTTTCACAATTCTCATACTTGATTTTGCTGTAGTGAAACTCAGTTCACTCCATTTCTTATAAAACACGAATTACGTGTAATATATATATATATATATATATATATATATATATATATATATATATATATACATATATATATATATATATATATATATATATATATATATAGTATATAGTATATATATATATATATATATATATATATATATATATATATATATATATATATATATATATACGTATATATATGCAGATACTCACATAACAGATAGATTCTATATAAGCATAACAATTTCATACCTTGCATGCACCAATCTCCAATGCATTTAAAACACTGAGCAAGACTCTAAAATCGACCTTTCCCTGGACACAAATAACACGCCGATAAAGTATCAGAATCATAAGTCCTCCTTTCTCCTTATTACTGTAAACAATAATATAGATTTTCCTTTTATCTAGATTCACGTTCAACTTTCTCGTCGTCGTTTAATGATTCCCGTGAACAATTCTTTTCTAGAGATAAACATACCTGGACATTTCCCACTGCCTCGCACACGCTTCCTTTGAATACCGCTCATCCATCACAGTCTTTCACAAGGGGGACCTTATCAGATCATCAATCAGTCTCTTGTTTTCTCATCCCCCTTTCCGTTTGTTTTCCGACGAGGAAGCTATTTTTGCTCTCGGTTCCATAGAAATTGCCACGTGGATGAATATAGACTCTCTCTCTCTCTCTCTCTCTCTCTCTCTCTCTCTCTCTCTCTCTCTCGCTGCTCCTGCAATGGATTTCAGGCAAAGCAATCAACTTTGTTTACCTTTCGAATCCTCGTCCCCACCCCAAGTGTGTTAGTTTGTTCGATTTCCCCTGAACGACTTCCTTCTTCCGCCCCTCGGCTTTTCACCAATGACTTTCTTATACCCCTCGGCTTTTCACCTTCGCTTTCTCCTCTCACTTTTCCCCCGGCTTCGTTCCCGTTTTTTTGCAAAGCAACGTTTGTCGCCCTCTTCGGCTTTTGACTAATTTGGGACTGTCGGTTCATCTGTTCTAGTAAGGACCTTTCGATCTGCTGGGCGGCCGCCAGATCAGTTAATTGGCAACTGCAATTTTTCTTCTCTCATACTTGGTCCTTGTCAACCATAACCTGAAACCGATTACATCTAACCTTATTCGTGATCAATTCCACTTACAGTTTGCATTTTATCCTTAACCTCTTGCCCCACTACAGGAAATAAGTACCACAATCCTAAATATCGAGAAATCTGATTCTATCTTACATTTCCTAATCACCATAAGCAAGTCCTTGAATCGAAAATGAAAATATAAAGAACAACATCGACACTAGAAGCGTATTTTAGTCGAAGGGGCAAAGTTGTTTAACTGAGTGAGCTAAAGTTACCAATTATATATACCAATCTAAAAAAAATTACAAGTTTTTTAACACAGTTTGATATGCTTGTACAATAATGGTTTTACATTGCTAACGTTACTCGGCAAGTAATGGATTCTTTAATGTCCCAATCGCCTTTCTATTGTTTCAGAGTTAATTTTCTTGAACTTGCATTGGTACAGGCAAAAGTTATTTTCCATTTTGTTGATTTTGGAATTTTAATTTTCTGTTCGATCGTGCCATATACTCTCTTATACCCTGAAAAAGAGAACCTAATTAGGCCGACTGTAAATGAAAAGGGGAGAGAGAGAGAGAGAGAGAGAGAGAGAGAGAGAGAGAGAGAGAGAGAGAGAGAGAGGTGGGGGGAGGGGGGGGATGCTACAGTAAACGCACAAGAACTTTTATTTGGAACATCTTAACTCTTTAGAAATATCTGAGATCATAGATTTTCCGGATCTAGTTTCTCCACCGGCAAAAATAATCCCATCTAGATATACATACATTTGAAAGAGTCTGAGCAAATCCACTCGACTCAGGGTTAATGTTTACTTGTCCTAAAAAACCAATACCTCTCTTCGGAAGTTAATAGTACTAATCAGTTACCTCAGGATATCCTGACATATTGTACAAATGATTCTGGCGCTTGTACGGTCATTTCAATGGGAGTTTCATTCAACCGTTTGGAGGATCATGTTTCTTTTACCAAATGCAAATTTCAACCCTCCCTATATCTTTGTAAAAATCTATTAGAAAATATTGCTGAAAATTTATAATTTTATGCAAGGTTCCTCTGATAAAATCCGTTGGACGAACACTTCTACTGCATAAAAGCCCCTGGAAAATACGAAGTTTATCTTCCTCCCATTCCTGTCCTAATCAAAACTGGTCTATCTCAGTTTTCATGGAATTTCCGAGTCACAGACGCAGTACGCCTTTTTAGCATCCAGACTAATTAAAGGTACGTTACAGGTTCTGTGCCAGTGCCTACGGCTTGTGGTTCAATTACCAGTATGCATGGTAATTAAATATATGTTAGTTTTACCATACCACTGAGCTGATCAACAGCTCTCCTAAGGCTGGCCCGAAGGATTAGATATTTTTACGTGGCTAGGAACCAATTGGTTACTTGGAACGGGGCCTACAGCTTATTGTGGGATCCGAACCACATTGATAAATGAATTTCTATCAGCAGAAATAAATTCCTCTGATTCCTTGTTGGCAGAGCGGGGAATCGAACCCGGACCCTGAGACCGGTAGTCGAGCACGTTACAGATTCGTCCAACGAGGAACTTATGCATCGTAGTGGGTGGAAGATAAGAGGTAAGCGGCACAGTGGGTATATGTGTTTGTGTGTATGGGTTTGTGCTCGCGTGCGTGGTCGGGGGATGGGGGGCTGACGAGTTGCAGATGAGCCTTGTGCTTTTGTATAAGTGCAGTTTATAAAACGTCTGAAGCTGTCAACTTTTCTGCACTGAGAGACCAAACTGATATTTTGAGAAATAAAGAATGAACTTGATACGGAAAGTTACCATGATTTTCTTTCTCAATCCACTCCCTATCACCAATGGAAATAATTTTTTTTTTACTCAGTAAACCAATAGCTCGAAAAAAATATTTTTTTTTATGTTAGCCATTTAAACACGATTACTCATGATAATCGTTTTCGAACAAAGCCTGAATGGCATCAAACATTCATTTATTCGCCACTGACTAAAATTAACTCATATTGATACACCGCAGCGGTAAAACGATTTAACTGCTATATTGGAAGAACCGAATTCATGAATGACAATAGATATCCCCTTTTGCATGCCAAATATAAATGCAAAACATTCGTAAATACAAGGCCCGTCGGACATAACCCATAAACTTGGCCACATTATAATATAACCTAAAAGTCAACGGAATTCTTAGATATTTATAATAAATATAAAAGTAAGTGGAATTCATCTCTACTGTATATATTTACATATATCCACAAACACACACACACACATACATAAACATACTATATATATATATATATATATATATATATATATATATATATATATAGATATATATATATAGAATAACTTGATCACGAAGTATATAAAACGTGATGCTATGTATAAATAAAGGTTTTTTGCCACGAAGGAAAAATGGAAAAGCGAGATAGCCAAGTACTTTCGGTCCTGTTCAGACCCTTTACTGAGGCAAACTGATTTAACAAAGAACAACATAGTCAAAAGAAGGCTTAATATACAAACTGACATTACCAGATTAGCCATAAGGGCATTTTTCACTCTACAGAAAGGAGGAGTCGCCAGAGGCTAGCCACACCTTGAAGGATACCTGCAGTAAACAAGTGATTCTTCCAGAAAACAGTACATTTTGAAAAAATACACGGGAGCTATACAATTTAATATCATGAATTTTTCACAAATTTTCCCAACAAAAATTATTATTAATGAAAAGACGAAAGAAAATATAAATATATATATATATATCGAGCAACGAGAAAGAGGGAGAGAGAATATCGAACCAGAGAGAGAGAGAGAGAGAGAGAGAGAGATGAGAGAGAGAGAGAGAGAGAGAGAGAAAATAATAACTATATACATGTGGGAACTAATTTATTAGTTGTTCATTATCTTTGAGTCCTTCATAAACATCTTACAAATATATGGGTCCAAATGGTACATTCCCCCCAGACTAAGATTTAGGTTGTCTTTATTAGTGATTGTATAAATGCCGATTCCAGTAAATTTTCTTTAAACATAATCATTAGATCTAGCAATTACCGAGGTATCACCCCAATTGATACAATGAGATTTTTCACTCAGATGGATAAACAGTGCATTTGAAGTCTGGGCTGTCTAACTGCATACATATGCTGCTTAATCGAACACATAAAATTTTTACTAGACTGACCAACGTAAAACTATGGGCAATCCTTACAAGGAATTTTGTAAATTATGTTGTTATTTGTTACGGGACTATTCTTAATTAGCATATCTTTAATGGTATTGTTATAAGGGAACACTACATTAACATAAATCTTATATTTGTAAGATGTTTATGAAGGACCTCAAAATAAATGAACAACTAATAAATTAGTCACATGTATATAGAATTATTATTTCGTCTCTCTCTCTCTCTCTCTCTCTCTATCTCTCTCTCTCTCTTCTCTCTCTTCTCTCTCTCTCTCTCTGGTTCGTATATTCTCTCCCTCTTTCTCTTGCTCGATATATATATATATTTTCTTTCGTCTTTTCATTAATAATAATTTTTGTTGGGAAAATTTGTGTAAAAATTCATGATATTAAATTGTATATGCTCCCGTTTTTTTTTCAAAATGTACTGTTGTCTGGAAGAATCACTTGTTTACTGCGGGTATCCTTAAAGGTGTGGCTAGCATCTGGCGACTCCTCCTTTCTGTAGAGTGAAAATCGCCCTTATGGCTAATCTGGTAGTGTCAGTTTGTATATTAAGCTTTCTTTTGACTATGTTGTTCTTTGTAAAATCAGTTTGCCTCAGTAAAGGGTCCGAACAGGACCGAAAGTACTTGGCTATCTCGCTTTTTCATTTTTTCTTTCGTGCAAAAAACCTATTTATATATATATATATATATATATATATATATATATATATATATATATATATATATATATATATATACATATACATCTTTGATGAATATGCTACACCAAAACCCATCTTTGATGAAATGCTACAACCAAAAACAAAAACGTCTTTGGTGAATAAAATGCTACACTATAAACCATCTTTGGTGAATAAAATACTACATCAAAAAACCCCCCAGATAAATAAAATGGTACACCGAAAACCGTCTTTGGTGAATAAAATGCTGCATCAAAAACCATCTTTGGTGAATAAAATGCTACACCAAACACCATCTTTGGTGAATAAAATGCGACACCAAAAACCATCTTTGGTGCATAAAATATTCACCAAAAACCGTTTCTGATAAGTGAAATGCTACACCGAACCGCCTTTGATGAAAAAAATGCTATACCAAAAACAGTCTTTGATGAATAATAAAAAAATTTCTAGCCTTTGTTCTCTTCAGGTTCAAGATGAATGCAATTTCCCGGTGTAGGATCTTGGGCATTCGTTTGCTGGGCGCTCGTTTTCATTGGAAATGAAACAATAATAGAAATGGAATTCCTTATTGGAAATGACAATAATAACCGTAACATCTGTAATAAAAATTCCAAATTAATGAAGTAAACTTAAATGTTTGTTGGCCGGATGCTTCGACAAATCGAGCACGTACCCATCTCCTCGCGTTATTCACATCCAATTTTCTCTGCAAAGGAATAGCAATATCCCTGGCAAACTTTGATTAAAAAAAAAAATAATTTTTCCGTCATTTTTTCTTACGAAACTTCTGTCGCCTCTCTTTTCGCCTTAACATTGTGTAAAAGTATGGTTTTGGCCAGCCAGGTTTCCGGGACTGAGCTTTGGAAATTTATAAATAATTTTGACGGTCTTGCTGAAACAAAAAAACGAAACGGTGGGGAAAAGTCGAGGCACTGAATGGGCGACTAACATTTTCATTTGCCTTCTCAGGAAGACGGCGAGCAGACATTTTAAAATATTTTTGTGCAAACTACACTCGAATAAAATGGTGATAAGATAGTTTCATTTCGTTAGAAAGTGGCCATTTTAATGTTAAAAACTGTGGCTGGAGGAATATCTGTATCTATCTATCTACATATATATATATAGTATATATATATATATATATATATATATATATATATATATATATATATATATATGTATGTATATATATATATATATATATATATATATATATATATATATATATATATATATATATATGTATATATATATATAAATATATATATATATATATATATATATATATATATATATATATATATATATATATATGAGTGTGTGTGTGTGCGCGTATAAACTAAATCATGAAATTTTGGAACGTGATGAATGCATAAATAAAGGTATAACCACGAAGGAAAGTGAAACACTGGAGTAACTGCAAGATCTTTCGACTCAACGGTCTTGAAGCTCCTCCAGTGTTTTACTTTCCTTCATGGCTTTTACCTTTACCTATCTTATCTCTCTATCTATATATCTATCTATCTATCTATCTATCTATCTATCTAATATATATATATATAGATACATATATATATATATCATATATATATATATATATATATAATATATATATATATTTTATTATATTAATATAATATTTTGCGGTAAGGTTGTCTTCAATATATTTTACACTCACGGTCGAATAAACATCAGATAAATATCAATCACTACATGGGTCGTCAGAGGAACATTGGGTTGGGTTATCGAATGAAACGTTCCATAATTGTTCCACCTCGCTTGGGAACAGAACTCGGGACCCTGTAGCGCGTGCACGCGCAACGCTAGTTTGTTCGTGTGTGTCTGCGTGTACTCAAAAAACTTTTGCTTTTATAACAACAAATAGTACCGATTCATTGTGAGCCAATGAATAAGGTCACTGATCAACCAATAAAGAGATAGACGCTCAAAAAACTACAATGAATTCTAGTGTTTCTTCAAACCTCCTTACAGATTTTATAAGAAGGACATACTGAGTCTTTCATGGGCATGAAAATGACGAATTAATGATTTTTGCTCACAATATTATTAATAGCTGTTGCAGATAAGTTCTTTGTATATATATATATATATATATATATATATATATATATATATATATATATATATACATATATATATATATATATATATATATATATATATATATATATATATATATATATATATATATATACATATATATATATAATATGAATGTATATGTAGTATCCGTTAATACAGACCCACTGACAAAAGATATGAACATAATTATATGAGTGGAAAACGGTCCCTCACACCCACCCACAATACATACACACGCACACACACACATATATATATATATATGTATATACGTATGTGTATGTATGAGAATGCAGGAAGAAAGTAATCAAGACAAGAGTGCGTAAAGAACTAATTTCATATCCATCTTAAGTCCTCAGTCAAGACGTCTTAGTTGATTTCCCGGGAGAGACAGACGATTGCTTGAGAAAATAAGTTTTGCTCACAATTATTACAAAAAATATATTCTTTCATTTATTTACTTAATAAAAAAGAATTGCGCACAAAGCAAAATTTTAAAAGACGTAAATTCTTATATTCCAGTAAGTAGCAAAGTTTGCTCACAATTATTATAAATAATAGTACTTTGATTTATTTACTTCAGACAAAAGAATGTGCAAAGCAAAATGTTGGAAAGACGTAAATACATATTCCAGTAAATATCAAATAGTTATACTTATGGAAGTGTATTTTTGAAACATCGCTGAAACCTAAGGGCTTCCAGCCATAGGAAAGCAGGTGATGCGTTGGAGCATGATTACATTCTTTTATTCTACAAAGGACAAATGAGAAAGCTACGGAATAGTTGCCTTATTTGCGCAAAGGAAATAATCCCCTTTAACATATGTTTCCCAGAATCCCGGATAATACTTATTTCTTTTGCCTGGTGTACAGACAAAACCTTTCTTTGACCTCCACTAAACATTATCCCTTTTCATGATTTTTATTTAGTTTTCTGAAAAAGAAAACCATTGAGATGGTTTTTGTCTGTCCGTCCACACTCAGACCTTAAAAATTACTGAGGCTAGAGAGCTGCAAATTGGTATGTTGATCCTCTACGCTCCAATCATCAAACATACCAAATCGCAGCCCTCTAGCCTCAGTAGTTTTCATCTTATTTAAGGTTAATGTTAGCCATGATCGTGCGTCTGGCACAGATATAGGTGCCAACAATACAGGCCACTACAGGGATGTGGCTGAGTTTCATGGGCGGCGGCTGAGAATTTCACGGACCGTGGCTGAGTTTCGTAGTAATGCATTATACGCTCTATCGTTTCTTCGGCGCATTCTTTACTTTTTTTTATTCAATAGGTTTCGATCTTGTCCTTGAAACTCAAACCTAACTACTTCAAGACTTCTGGTTAAGTCATATTCGATTATTGACCTTAACACTGCCTATCTACCGTATGACATTCCGCTACGATATCATGAAAACATTCTTGGTAAAGTAGTTGTCTTTAACTGTCTTTAACAAAGGCGTTACCCCACAGCTGCAGGCTATGAATATGTTTTAAATAAATGCTCATTTTCGTTTAAATTCAATAAATGATACTATAGAGATGCGTGCTGATGAATGTTATACCTAAATTTCAAACTCTAATAAATTTTTGCTAGAGGAATTAAATTGCTTCGAAACACGAGCTGCAATGACCGTTCATTGCAAGAATGAGTTCGGTGAAGTATGCACCGAAATAGCTTCAATAAAACATTCCGCCCCATTCTATGATTTGTACGGCAACAATTGTATAGTAGATTCACATCAAGCCGTGGCATTTTCATGTTTAGAACCAGTCCCCTTGCGACGCTCCTGATTGGCTGTTGATAAGCCAATGACAGGGCTGGAAACTCTCAGTCTCTCTCGAGAGTTCACATGTGCAGGATGTATGTCCCACCTCTACTGGAAGACGTATACCTCAGGAGAGATGGAACATACATCCTGCCTAAGTGAACTCTCGAGAGAGACTGAGAGTTTCCAGCCCTGTGATTGGCTATCAACAGCCAATCAGGAGCGTCGTAAGGGACTGGCCTAGACATCAAATGCACGGCTGATGTGAATCTACTATAACTACATTCGTGCATATTTTTACTGCGCAGCCTGCGGTGCATTGTAATATACGATATGCATGAAGTGTGTTCACCGTTTGTTTATGTCAATCAATCTACCGTCTGCTCACTCGCAGTTTACGCGAAATAATTATCAAGGGAGGAGGGAGGATCATTCTTCCTCGGAGAATAAATAAAATGATTGAGTGTTTGTAGAAACCAGCGTTCGGGAAAATAAAAATATCGGGGTTTCATTGTCGACAGAAGTTAGAAAACGAATGTAAAAGATTATATATAATATAATATATATAGATATATATCATATAATATTATTATTATATATTATACTAATATAATATATCCATATAATTTATACATACATATATATATATAATATATTATAATATATATATATTATATCTACAATATATTAATAGATAATATTCATAGATGATAAATCTTATATAATAACTAAATATCTTCTTTAGTAATAACTTATAATATATTTATATATATATATATATAATCTATCGTATATATATATATATAATATATATCCACTAGATACCCCATTATTACATTCTATATATATATCATTATATATATATATCTAATATATGATACGAATATAGTACATTATATATATCCACATATAATTATATATATATCTATATACTATATATATTTATTATATATATATATAATATACCCTATAATATATTACATATATATATTAGATGTAAAGAGCACCATTCGGTCACGAACGATTAAAACTTAATTTGCAATGACGATAATTACAAATATCACTTAGTATCGGCGAGCATCACCTGCGATATTGATCCCGAATGTCACGTATTTCGAGGCGCTAATGTCTCGCAGTGTCATCCAATTAGATCACATATTCACCGGGGCAGAATTCCCGAGGGAAATTAACATAATTAACAACACTGTAATGAGGCACTGGCTATCGGGGAATTTCTTGAAAGAGATCGACTGTACTGCGAGTCATCAAAAATAATATGAGCAATATCGTTTTATATATGATAATATATATATAGATATATATATATATATATATATATATATATATATATATATATATATATATATTTATATTATATATATATATATATATATATATATATAAACATATTTTATATATTTATATATATGTGTGTGAGTCTGTTCACATCACCGTGATTCATATATACGCATTAAGCTACAAGTATCCTTAATATCTAATTCGCTCTACCTCAGAATAAATATATTTTTATATATGTTAACTGAAGGAACATAGAACCCAGAAATCAGGACGTACAGTGAAGCGTCTTTAACTAAAAATTCCCGTTCTGTTAACATATATGAAAATATATTAATTCTGAAGTAGAGCGAATTAGATATTAAACCGACATTTGTAGCTTGATGCGTATATGTATATATATATATATATATATATATATATATATATATATATATATATATATAGATATATATATATATATATATATATATATATATATATATACATACATATATATATATATATATATATATATATATATATATATATATATATATATATATATATATATATATATATATATATATATATACTATATATCTATCTCTATATATCACTATATATATATTATATATATATATATATATATATATATATATATATATATATCAGTATATATATATTTGCAAACCTTGCACAACCTGAACATTGCAGCCTCTTCTATCAGCCCCTTCTATCTCTTCATTAACTCAGCTACAGTGAGCTTTTACTCTCTCCCCAAAATCAGGCATTTCATCAATACATTATCTCCCATTCACAGCGCATGGAGACAACCTTGCTTAAAATTACATCACTTAACCTGTACCAATCTTAAAACTGATAATTTTTCGAACGGTTCGGTTCCTCACAATTGTAGCCGCATATAATTTGCTAGTATATTCCAGATAATTCATTATAAAAACAAAAAAAACTACGCTTAACATTTCCACGACTAAAACATCCATTCTTTACTCTTATGTAAAAGACTTGGGTCAATATTCCACTAGTTTCGTCTACCTACCCATAATAAATCAGACAAAATATCAACTTCCTTTTTTTTTTTTAAAGGTGGGACAAAAAGACCGAGAGAAAATATACTGCATAAAGAAATAAAAAAATTAAGCGCATGAAATAAAACTCAACACTTGCTGAAAAGACCTATACGTCCGGGAAGTATAAATATGATCTCAGCTACTAAAGAAGACAATTTGCCTTAAGATCAAAACCCTGTTCGAGACTCAGAGTTCGGGAAAGGTGGCAAAGTCCTAGAGCCGTTTCCAGATAGGCTTCGAATTGACACGACACTAAAATCTCATGGGAAAAATCAGCGGGAGATTAAGGAAAGGGGAATTCTCAGGCTGAATTCTTCGAAAATGAGAGGATAAAGACACAGACAGACACGCATATATAGATAATCGATATATATATATATATATATATATTATATATAAATATATAGATAATATATATATTTATAATATTATATATATATATATATTACTGCATACATGCATACGAGTGCAACATAACATATTATATAATTATATATATATATAATATTATATATATAAATAAATTATATATATATATATATATAATACTATATCTATATATATATATTATATAATAGAATATATTATATATAAAATTATAATAATATATATATATATATATACATATATATATATATATTTTACTATATATAAAAGTTAATCCTAAAATTAATATCCAACCGAATCCAATATTTTAATTTACAGCTTTATGCTATTTCCATGTTTCCTTCAAACTTTAGCTGTTGGAGCCCGCCAGAATTGTTATAATGCAGCTTATGCAAAGTAATTACGGGAAAGTTATTTGCTGTGCCACGCTTCGTGCGATTCGTGAGATGACAATAGTAGTTAGCCGTAGATTCCTGTTGCAGTCTATCTACAGCACAAATAATTAATGATTCCGGAATAACCATGTTTGTCTTGTACGCACTACTCAGACACATACACACACACGCACACACACACACACACACACATATATATATATATATATATACTATATATATATATATATATATATATATATATATACATATATATATATATATATATATATGTATATATATATATATATATATATATATATATATATCTATATAGATATATATACAGGGTGGAGCCAAAAGTAA
>NC_087203.1:91054433-91059433 GCF_015104395.2 Macrobrachium nipponense | reverse complement strand
TTTCCTACAAAGCCATGCACGGTCAAACAATCCGCTTAAATTAGTTAGACCAGTATTACATACACACACACACACACACACACACACACACACACACACACACACATATATATATATATATATATATATATATATATATATTATATTAAAGGCTGCACAGTGTTCATTACACTTCATAAACGCAGATCGTTAAACGTACAAATTCGACTTGGGTAAAAGATACAGAAAATGAAAGCTGAAACATACACAAAAAATAAAGTCGATCAAAAAAATGAATGACTGAGGCAAGCGATTCTCAGGAAATAAAGAAATCAAATACGAAAAAAGAATAGAAGAGACTATAAACCAAATTTACTCGCAGCGAACAACAAAAGCGGTGAGCTGTCAATCTAAAGTCTATTTCCAAACAAAAGTGAAACAAAGGTGCGCGAAGCGAAAGCCCCAAACCGTACGTTTTAACGAAGTCAAAAGTCATCCTCGACCCAGCAGTAATAAATAGAAAAAATATTCTTTATTTGAATAGGCCGAAAGAACACAAAAAGAAAATGTGATAATGATATTGCCTCTTTGAAGATAAGGAAGGATTTAAGTCAGGGAACACTAAGCTAGTAAAAGAATAAAAACATGCAAACACAAATGCACAGTTTATCAAAAAAGGTTTCAAGTCAGAGAACACTAAGCTAGGAAAAAAAACATGCAAACACAAATGCACAGTTTATCACGGAAAGTTTTAAGTCAGGGAAAACTTAAGCAATGGGGGAAAATGCAAATACAAATGCAGTTGCAGCATTGATTGAAAGGGAATTAATTAATGGAAAACCTAAAAACTCAATAGATCTTCAAAAGTAGAGACCTGGCGTCATTAATAGTTTATGAAAATGGTAAGTTTAATCTACATTAAACTTACATTAGTCTCCCGGTTAGATTATGACTAAAATGCAAAAAAAATCGTATTCTTCTTCTTCTTAGTATAATGATAATCATCATTATATATAAAATTACTGTTATCATTATATTCCTAGTAGTAGCGGGTTTCTCGCATAAATGATCTGAGAAAGAGGGAAGGGCAAAAACGCTATGAGATGGATCTCACTCGGCTCCTGAAGAATAACTGGAGAATCTGAAAGTTCAAAACGTCTTATGTTCATTTTTCTATAAATATAACCAACTGTGTAAACCGGTACAAATGTATTCGTCGTTATGAACCTGCATATACACGCAGAGAAGAGCTTTTCTGTTGACTGCAAGAGGTGAGATTTGTACACCACCGTTCTCTTTACTTGCTTCAGCGTAAGACTTGTCGCCAAAAAGAAGAAAAAAAACTTACTTTCCATAATCCAGAATTGATGGAGGTATGAATCTCATGTAATTCTCATGTGGTCATTAAAATGTTATATTCGTTATTTACTTTCTACTTTCCGACTTTAACGTTAAATTCGGCTTGTTGAAATTTTCTCCTTCTCAGAAGCATTTTTTTTTATCAAGCTAGGGTATTTCATTAAACACAGTGAGTATTAACCTATACCTTAAGAAGTTTTGAAGATGATCTCTTATCAAGGCTTCAGTAAAGAACGGTGCTGTTTATGTTGTTGTTGTTGTTGTTGTATTTTTTTTTTTTTTACTTGACAGGAATCATCGTTCAAAACGTTCCCAGAGATGTCTTACCAATGGACTGTAAATATAACCAACATCAATACAGCCTAAACCGAATGGCAGTTCTAACAAATGATTATCATTGAATGGTGCAAGGCTTCTTCCAAGGTAAAACCCAAAGTCCTAGTACCCTAAACTACCCAAGAGTAATGACACACTGAGGCTTTGAAAATACGTTAATTAAAGTGAATGGTAGAACCAGACCTACGCACTGCGAAACAAAAAATGCACTGCGATTCTGGTAACCCTTCCCTGATGACATCCTTGACAACGAGGAAATGTACGGATACTAGAAAGGCGAGGCAACCGATGACCAATACAGCATGTAAATCTGCATGTTTGACAGGGAGCTGTCAATCCGGCAGATGTAGATATGCTGGTCAAATCACAACACGGTTATGCTAAGACGTTTACAACACAATTGAAACCATGGTACGCGCTTCCGGCCCTATACGGCAACTCTCGGTCTAAGGCCTGAAATAGAACGAGATATGTTAAGAATTGAACAGAGATTTAATCACCTAGGTATAAAACATTTCTTCATAAACTTGAAATTAATTTACAAGCGAATCTGTATATATGTGTATATATATAGATATATATATATATATATGATATATATATATATATATATATATATATATATATATATATATATATATATATATATATATATATATATATATATATATATATATATATATATATATATATATATATATATATATATATATATATATATATATATATATATATATATATACATATATATAACTTCAGACTACTGAAATCGAGAAATAATACTGCAGAGAGAGACATTCGGAAACAAGTTTAAAGTAAAGCCAATATTAACATGAACTAAAAAGTATACAGACAAAACACATTTGACTTTAGCATAAAATTATTGAATTAAAATTCGTTTCTGAAGTTCTAAGACTGTCCTGTTGACAAAAACTATTTAAGGGAATTTAAATACAAATAATCAGAACTGTAAAAACATTTTTGTAAACAATTAGCTAAAGTAAATTGTGCCAGTGAGGAACACACACACACACAAATATAATATATATATATATGTATTATATATATATATATAGATATATATATATATATATATATCGAGCTACAATGTCCTAATATCTAATTCGCTCTACCTCGGAATTAATATATTTTCATATATGCTCAAACCGAAGGGGAATTTTTTCTCGATAATAGACTTTCCTGGACCAGGGCGCGAACCCGTGCATCCTTTCAAACCCAGGAACGTCAGTGAAGCTTTTCCTACTACACCACCGCGAGAGGCTAAAAGTTCATGTCGCCTCTCACCCTCATATACCTTTCGCGCGCAGGTAATTAGTTGGTTTGGAGACAACATCAACCCACCTCGACTCCGGTAGTGTTTGTAGTGCTTTTGACAGCCGTAGCCAATCTATAAGTCATATCACATTTCCGTGATTCATATACATATATCGAGCTACAATGTCCTTTAATATCTAATTCGCTCTACCTCGGAATTATATATTTTCATATATGCTTAACCGAAGGGGAATTTTTTCTCGATAATAGCTTGCCTGGACCAGGGCGCGAACCCGTGCATCCTTTTCAAACCCAGGAACGTCAGTGAAGCTTTTCCTCTTTAATAGCACCACCGCGAGAGGCTAAAAGTTCATGTCGCCTCTCACCCTCATATACCTTTCGCGCGCGGTAATTAGTTTGGTTTGGAGACAACTCAACCCACCTCGACTCCGGTAGTGTTTTGTAGTCTTTTGACAGCACGTAGCCAATCTATAAGTCATATCACATTTCCGTGATTCATATACAATATATCGAGCTACAATGTCCTTTAATATCTAATTCGCTCTACCTCGGATTAATATATTTTCATATATGCTTAACCGAAGGGATTTTTCTCGATAATAGACTTGCCTGGACCAGGGCGCGAACCCGTGCATCCTTTCAAACCCAGGAACGTCAGTGAAGCTTTTCCTACTACACCACCGCGAGAGGCTAAAAGTTCATGTCGCCTCTCACCCTCATATACCTTTCGCGCAAAAGCAAGGTAATTAGTTGTTTTGAGACAACATCAACCCACCTCGACTCCGGTATGTTTGTAGTGCTTTGACAGCACGTAGCCAATCTATAAGTCATAACACATTCGTGATTCATATACATATATCGAGCTACAATGTCCTTTAATATCTAATTCGCTCTACCTCGGAATTAATATATTTCATATATGCTCAACCGAAGGGGAATTTTTTCTCGATAATAGACTTGCCTGGACCAGGGCGCGAAACCCGTTGGGCATCCTTTCAAACCCAGGAACGTCAGTGAAGCTTTTCCTACTACACCACCGCGAGAGGCTAAAAGTTCATGTCGCCTCTCACCCTCATATACCTTTCGCGCGCAGGTAATTAGTTGGTTTGGAGACAACATCAACCCACCTCGACTCCGGTAGTGTTTGTAGTGCTTTTGACAGCACGTAGCCAATCTATAGTCATATCACATTTCCGTGATTCATATTACATATATCGAGCACAATGTCCTTTAATATCCTAATTCGCTCTACCACGGAAGGAATTAATATATTTTCATATATGCTTAAACCGCAAGGGGGGAATTTTTTCTCGATAATACGGACTTGTCCTGGACCAGGGCGCGAACCCGTGCATCCTTTCAAACCCAGGGAACCCGTCCAGTGAAGCTTTTCCTACCTTACACACAACCGCGAGAGGCCTTAAAAGTTCATGTCGCCTCTCACCCGTTCTAATTAGACCTTTCGCGCGCAAGGTAATTAGTTGGTTTGGAGAACAACATCAAAACCCACCTCGACTACCCGGTAGCGTTTGTAGTTCTTTTGACAGCACGTAGACCAATCTATAAGTCATATCACAGTTTCCGTGGATTTCAATATACATATTATCGACTACAGAATGTCCATTAATATCTAATTTCGCTCTACCATCGGAATTAATATATTTTGCATAGATGGCTTAACCGAAGGGGAATTTTTTCTCGATAATAGACTTGCCTGGACCAGGGCGCGAACACCCGTGGCATCCTTTCAAACCCAGGAACGTCAGTGAAGCTTTTCCTACTACACCACCGCGAGAGGCTAAAAGTTCATGTCGCCTCTCACCCTCATATACCTTTCGCGCGCAGGTAATTATAGATTGGCTACGTGCTGTCAAAAGCACTACAAACACTACGGAGTCGAGGTGGGTTGATGTTGTCTCCAAACCAACTAATTACCTGCGCGCGAAAGGTATATGAGGGTGAGAGGCGACATGAAACTTTTAGCCTCTCGCGGTGGTGTAGTAGGAAAAGCTTCACTGACGTTCCTGGGT
>NC_087203.1:91036933-91051933 GCF_015104395.2 Macrobrachium nipponense | reverse complement strand
ACGTGTAAGGAAAAATTATAGGGGAAAGACGCCGGACACAGTGAGACTAGGGACTGGAAGACGGAGTCCTTCCTTCTGGAAAGGGAACTATACTCGTTTTTTTTTTTCCATCTGTCCACCCGCCTGTGGTGTTTGCGTATGGTAGCGTCCCGGGCTTTAGATACGTGTAGTTACAATCAGCTTGCATTCAACCATTATAATAATATCCTACTTCGAATATTAACGGTGTAATTCGTATACAGTAAATTATTAAAACACTTTTCAGTTGTAAATGTACACCCATATATCCTTTTATTTACCTAAAACTTACACATAGTGTAACTATCTAAAGCCCGGGACGCAGTGTTACCATACGCAAACACCATAGGCAGGTGGACAGATGGAAAAACACAAAGTATAAGCGAGCGGCCGATCGTCCTGATTGCTAGTTCCCGAGTTAAAACGGTTTCTCGTCATTTCAAAACACTGGCTAACGGACATACATATTGGTAGTTTATCTGGTTCCCCATTTCCTCTCACGCTTCATAGGTCAGTTGCTGTTTATGGTGATACTGTCCTGTACACTGATGATCCAAGATTTGCAGCGATAAAGTGAGAAATACGAATACTACTCCACCTGTTTCAACAAGGAGGATAACGCACCACTACAGTAATTTCAGGTATGTCATGGATGATGGACTACGGTTTTAGACGCGTGCATGCGCGCTCATCTAATATACGTGCGTGTGACTTCATCCAGTGCTTGATGCATTCTTGACCGTGCGATGAATAGAATGGAATATGTGATTAAGGCTAGGATTAACATTAATCCTGGATTTCTAGGCATAAAGCCAAAGCATTGTGAACGTGCGGCCGAGGAGAGGCCTATTAATGCACCTTACAGTCCTTACTTGGTGTGCGTAAGGTTTTGCAACGTAGCCCTTCCACCCATAGCTCCACCAATCTTTTTCTAAACCTCCTTTCTTCCAACTTCTCTAGGACTACAGAATGTCTGTCTCGAGTCGAGACGTTTTAACAGAAACATTGCTCAAGCTTTTTCGTCGATTCACAACAAAGTTTTAACACTAACATGCTTCACCCATTTTGGGTAGATCTAGGTAATGACTTCGCGTCGGTATATCTTTGGAAATTACAGTTTCCTAAAGTATTTGGGTTCCTTATTAAGAATTTCCTTTATTTTTTGGGGGTCGACTGTAATTAACACCCAGGGGCTAGTACTAAACACGGCGAAATACATTGGACGCCCCAATCCCTAGTGGCTTTCGTATTGGTGGGACCGTTCCTTGCAGTCCGTGCGGAGTTACTGCTTGGAATTACTGTTATTATTAAAAGAACACAGAAAATACGTTTCTATATATTAAAATAACATATTTACATTAACTTACCCATTTTGCGTCTCATTACTGGTTTTCCGTGCGTTAATTAGAAAGGAACCGCCCGGCGACACTGAAGATACGTCGCTTGACGCATTTTATACTCTCGGAGAACTAAGGCATAAGACTTTCAAATATTCGCGATGCGTTACTGGTGTAACGAGAATTTTGTCTCAGTTTAATAACTGGAAGCTAGCAGTACTGTACAAATTGCTATACCCGGGACTTAATGCAGCTTAGCAGCATATAGTTGCTGTTTATGGAGACCATCCCAGGTTGAACTTCACTTGTAACCTTTTCCGTGAAACGCCACCTTATGTTTGATCTTAGCTTGCATGTCGCACCATGTTATCTAAATTCTACTGTTGATGTTCAACCAAGTCAGTCAGGTATCATGTGCAATAATCATTATGTCATTGGAAACTAGATCTATGAGCGGATATCAAATGGTTGAAGAATGTATTGTTCATGGGAGACTCAAACAAACCTATCTTGTTGTAGTGCACGAGGCCAGTGACCACCACCATATACAGAGCTCTCTGTAACTTGTTAGTGAACGTACTTCAGGCCCGTACCTAGAGTTTTTTATGGGGGGGTCGTTTTTCCCAAAACAGGACCTTTTTTCGATAAATGTCATTGCATATATAGTTCTATACAAGATGAAATGCTTGAAAATGTTATTTTAGTTATATTAAGAAGAAAAATTGGGTATGCGGTCTATGCCCTTCTACCCGATTAGATGTTATTCAAATTATTGACCTTGGTTAACAGAATTTTACTTACAATGTTGAAAGTTTGCACTGAAATTCAAGAATATTTCGTCAGTTTTATTGATTGATTCCTATATCATGTTAACGATAACATGCATATTACTTTATTTGTTATGTTATATACTTTGACTTGAAAAAAAAAACAATTATTATTTATATCTTTGTAAATGCAGTTCAATGAAATGGATAGTCACAGAAAATATGGACTTCCAGAAATTGTGAGGGAGGGAGGAAGGGGGGGGGGGGGGGGGGGGGGGGGGGGGGGGGGGGGGGGGGGGGGGGGGGGAGGGGGGGGGGGGGGGGGGGGGGGGGGGGGGGGGGGGGGGGGGGGGTTCGGTACGGGTCTTTACTTTTCGTGACGATGGATCTAAGCCGGTGTCACATATAATTTGGAATCCCCAGTCATTATTAAATATATGATTTGCACTCCCCCAGTCCATATTATACGTGGAATAATCATTCCCTCTGTATAATAAGCACTCCCCTAGATTTTATGTGAATTGTAAGTATGCCGAGAACTTTAAAAGCCAAGCCAAGTTATGATATGCCAAGAACTCATAATGCCAAGCCAAGCCAAACCATTCCATGCCAAGCACTCTAAAAGCCAAGCAAAGCCAAACCACGCCATGCCAAGCACTCTAAAAGCCAAGCCAAACCATGATATGTCAAGAACTCTGAAAGCCAAGCCAAACCATTCCATGCCAAGCATTCTAAAAGCCAAACAAGGCCAAGCAAAGCCATGCCAAGAACACTAAAAGCCAAGCCAAGCAAAGGCATGATATGCCAAGAACTCTAAAAGCAAAGCCAAGCCAAACCAAACCATGCCATGCCAAGCACTCTAAAAGCCAAGCCAAGTCATGCCATGCCAAGAACTCTAAAAGCCAAGCCAAGCTATGCCATGCCAAGCACTCTAAAAGCCAAGCCAAACCATTCCATGCCAAGCACTCTAAAGCCAAGCCAACTCATGCCATGCCAAGCATTCTAAAAGCCAAGCCAAGCCATGATATGCCAAGAACTCTCAAAGACAAGCCAAGCCAAACCATGCCTTGTCAAGCCCTCTAAAAGCCAATCCAAGCCATGCCATGCCAAAAACACTCTAAGAGTGGGGAGTGCATATTCAGCATATTTCGGGAGTGCATATCAAACTCTACATCGGCATTCCGCGGCGAGCTAGACTATGGCAGTTTACGTTTTTCTATAGAACTTTACCTCCTGAAAACCATAATGCCGTTCAAAATTCCTATTGAATTAGTTATTGATTTTTGACCGCTATGACCGAGGTCCCTCCATTTCGCATACTTATCTACAGGCCAGTGGTGAGAGAATGGACGACAAATCTAAACACTGTTGTGGAATTCATTGTCCGTAGACGACAGAGAATGGAAAAAGTTCAAGGTACTGCAGTCGAACGTAGAGGTTAGATGGACCAAAAACAGATATTTCGATGCGAAAAGATTTCCTGGATGACTGAAAATTCCATTAATACTTTTAGCGGCTTATATCGAATACGTCCCTCACAGAGCCCCTTACCTCATAAGAGATGAAAGATTGCATGGAGACAAATAGCCTCCTATTTACCATATACGTAAACACACACACACACACACACACACACACACACACACACACACATATATATATTATATATATATATATATATATATATATATATATATATATATATATATATATATATATATATAATACATACAGGTTGCAAGACAAAAACTTTGACCCACTCAGATACACATTTCCCTTCAGAATTCGGTTACTAAAACGTTAGTTGCAGAAGGAATGCATTTATTATTCGGGTGTATACGCAAGAATATGTCAACCTGCAAATGTATCAATGCACTGAACAAACTTACGATGCCAACCAAAGTAGCTCAATAATTAGGTATTACTCTTCAACAGCGTATAAAATTCCTTTGTTACTGAAAAGAAAATGGTGAATCTTCAGCCCATTTTAGTTTCTCTAAGTTGGCATTCAACAATACCCTTTAGGGTGAGAACAATGAAGTCTTTTATGGATCGGCCCTTCAATTAATTTATGTAGTATATCAGCTTTGTCGAACTATCAATGAGGATATTGTGGAAAACAGAAAGCATTAAATAAAATATTTACAAGTAAATGGGAATGAGGACCCTCGTATACAGGGGTCCTAACCTTTCCAACGAAACCAGACAAATGGCGAGAGAATGGTAAAATACTAAAACTCAAGATTATACTGAAAGCACACGAACGCTAAACGTCCAAGAATTTTCCCCCGAATATCTTTGAGAGCATCCAGCATTCCACGAAAATTTAATGAATAAATTAAATAAGCGTCTCCAGCCACTCTTTACGCCTTCCCAACGGCCTGACATTAAGTAATTAGAACACTCTCAGACTCGGGAAATTATTTCACTCATCATATATTCATTTCTCGAGCCCTGAACGAAATTAAAGACAGAGGGAGTGTTGGAACTAAGTTTTTATACAGGATGCTTCCATTATTAACAAGAGCATAGCTTTCTAGTTCAAGATGCACACCAGTATATATATATATATATATATATATATATATATATATATATATAGATATATATATATATATATATATATTTACCAGATACATAGGAAATTGTATAGCCACAAGCGTATTCAAGCAAGAGCAAAGAATTTGAGAAGAGGGCATTGTGGCTATTACAATTTCATATGTGTGTGTGTATGTATACCGACAAGACAACGATTGATCACTGTACTTCCTTTTGAAATAACTATTGAATCAAATGAAATCCTGTACAGGAAATGCAACAATATTCAGTTCACACACCCACCCAGATGGCTCATCAACAGCGCGTTCACGTCACACAAAACACCATCGACCAACTTTTACACTAAACCAGTCACTTTCCTCCGGTCAGACTTACATATATTGTACACCATCAACAATCACCACAATAGGTCCTCTATCGATTTTATCTCAAGGTTCTTCCAACCCCGTGAATGCCACACGCAGCTTTTTCCTTAACGTTCACTGTCAATTCTTTTCGTGACAAAAAAAATTAATCATACAACCTTTTCCTTGTTTAATCTCATTGTTCTTCCCTTGTTTAATCTCATTGTTCTTCTAGAGCGCCTCAGTGGCGTGATCTGTATGGTCTTGGCCTGCCACCTCGGTGGCTGCGAGTTTGATTCTCGGGCATCCCACTGAGCGGTCAGAGATGAGTATTTCTGGTGATAGAAGTTCACTCTCGACGTGCTTCGGAAGTCACGTCAAGCCGTTAGTCCCATTGCTTGAATAAGCACTGGTTCCATGCAACGTAAAAACACCATACACACAATCATTGTTCTTCTATAAGTCTTGCTTATTGGTTCCATCTGTCCACAAACGTTAGAATTTTTTTATATTGTGTAAGTACGTACTATGTGTGCGATAAGCATATATCATTAACAATACGCATTTGTCTTTCCTGATTAAAAAAAAGAATGTTCCGCGTTCTACATTTTTCAACAGTTGAAACAAAACGCGTTTTCTTTCGAATACGAGCGACACTAGATTCTCTCTCTCTCTCTCTCTCTCTCTCTCTCTCTCTCTCTCTCTCTCTCTCTCTCTCTCTCTCTCTATACAAGAAATTAGATTTTACGGATTTCGATTTGGATGATAAACGACGGACAAAAGCGACCAGAGGAAATTCAGATTCAGGAGGACACGGCAGCTTTGCGCATCTCCATGCGAAATTTATGCATTTATACTTAAAACGACGACGATAACACACGAACGACATATACGTGCGTTATATATTTATGTATATATATCATTTTAGACACGAAGTTATGTTATTCAGTTGTATTCTGTAATAAACGATCCAAGAAGAGGTCAATTGGAGGCTGGAAGTTTTGGGCATATTCTCACAGACACCTTACATTCTCCTATGTGGAATACAACTGAATAACACACACACACACACTATATATATATATATATATATATATATATATATATATATATATATATATATATATATATATACACACACTCAGAGATGTCCTATAGTAGATTCACATCTACCGTGCGTGCCTCTGATGTCTAGGCCAGCCCCTTACGACGCTCCTGATTGGCTGTTGATAAGCCAGTCACAGGGCTAGAAACACTCAGTCTCTCTCGAGAGTTCACATAGGCAGGATGTATATTCCACCTCTCCTGAGGTACCCCTCAGGAGAGGTGGAACATACATCATGCCTATGTGAACTCTCGAGAGAGACTGAGAGTTTCCAGCCCTGTAATTGGCTTATCAACAGTCAATCAGAAGCGTCATAAGCGACTGGCCTAGACATCAGATGCACAGTTGATGTGAATCTACTATAATATTTCTGGATTACATCTAATTAGAGTTCATGATTATGGTAAGCCATAAATACAGTTAATGCATCGAAGTAGAGCAACTCCTCTCTTAGCTTTCTTTCTAAGTGTTTGTTACATTACCAAGCGATATTGTCAATCAAACGAATCCAGGAGAGAAAGTCACAGGAAAACACTAACCTAACCTAATGATTACCGGGAACCTTTTTTTTTATAGCCAAAATTGTTACTCTTTTTTGTGACTTTTTATCCTAGCCAAAATTTTGACTTTTACCCAGCACGACTTTTTTTTAGCCAAAACTTTGATTTTTTTTTCCCAGCCAAAACTTTGACTTTTTAGCTGTGACTTTTCTTCTTGTGACTTTATTACCGGTCACCAGTCAAACATGAACGGCGGAAAATCACATCATTTCCAGTCAGCGCCTCAGTGGCGTGGTGGTCGGTATGGTGTTGGCGTGCCACCTCAGTGGCTGCGAGTTCGATTCTCGGCCACTCTATTGAGGTGTGAGAGATGTGTATTTCTGATGATAGAAGTTCACTCTCGAGGTGGTTCGGAAGTCACGTAAAAGCTTGTTGTCTGGTTTTTGCTGAATAACACTGGTTCAATGCAACGTAAGAACACCATATAAACAAGAAAACAATCATTTCCTGTCAAAAGAAACGGAAACACATAACAGTACTAATAACACCTATTGTCCAGGCAGATTTAGGAACAGTCTGTATCCCTTAGTCCAGACTCGCTTATGCACAAATTAACAATATTGTAATGTAACGGCAAAAAAAAAAAAGATCGACCATAAATGTACAACAGAAACCTAACAACTGTATTTCAATGCAAAAAAAAAGAGAAAAAATTGTGGAAAGGCGTAAGTTTATGTGGTGTTGAATCCTCATAAAAAGTAGGGCACGAAAATGATTAAATGACAGCTAGAATATCAGGGATACCAATGCTGTACATTTTCATTAAAAAAAAGAAAAAACTCTATGTTGAATATTTTACTTCAATGCAACAAACAGCGTGGTATTTCAAACGGCGACAAATTGCAAAGGTGTATGATTTGTGGTGTTTGAAAATACAACTGACCTCTACATTTGCCAGTACAGGTTTTATATTGCGAGAGAGAGAGAGAGAGAGATGCAGTGCGCTTGACTGTGACATAGCCAACATTTATAGCAACTTTGTTTTCATTAACAAGTGCAGGTTTATCAGCTCCACCGATGGTAATATTGTTTGCTTAACGTTTGTCAAAGTTTCGGGTATTTTTTAGCAAACAGAAAAGTGCTAGTTGCAGATGCAATGCAGTTTTTTTTTTTTTTTTTTTTTTTTTTTTTGGGGGGGGGGGCGGGTCGTAAATGACAGCCGACACTGAAAATGGCTTACAATTATCAGGTTTATTTTCGGACTTCCAGTATTTTTTTCCATATGATACATGAAAACGAAAATACTGTTTTTTTCTCTCTCTTAAAAAAGTGAATGTTTGACGATATTTCCTAATGTTTATGTACAACGAAAGGGGCCGCTTATGTTGCCTGCAAATTTATTTTCCTTAACAGCACTGAGTTACGTAAATAAATATTAAGAGGGCAATGACCTCTCTAACACTCCTACCCACCTCTCTCTCAAAATAAAGATAACTAAACTGAAACAGACGACGACAAATACTGCGACAAATTTACCGGCTCAGCGAGAAATACATCCTTTGACAAGAGCAGATGGGCTGTATCGGCGTAATAGACTAAAGCGAAAAGGAACTTTGAAAAATAAACTGATTATGGTGCAATTTTTTAAAGCTCTATTACACGAGCCCAGACCGATTATTGGAAGGAAACAAAGCCATAACCTGCAAATCAGTGCTATGACTGTCTATTGTTACCCGGCATTATTAACGGAATAACAATCGAAAGTAAAACAAGACAACAGCCAATGCCAGTGCCTCAGTGGCGTAATCGGTTTGGTCTTTGTCTGCCACCTGGTGGCCGCGAGTTCAATTCTCGAGCATTCCATTGAGGGGTGAGAGATGTGTATTTCTGGTGATAGAAGTTCATTCTCGACGTGGTTCGGAAGTTACCTAAAGCCGTTGGTCCCGTTGCTGAATAACCACTGGTTCCATGCAACGTAATAGCACCATACGAACAAACGGTCTTCCTTAGGAGATAATCCTACTCCATGAGTCAGGGGGTGATGTCTCGTTTGCAAGGGGTCAGCAAACGTGGTGTTGAGGCGTTAAGTTTAGTACGACGCTGGGTAAACATTCCCCACTTAACTCCCACTGAACGTCCGATCCCAATACCGTACTAATCTTTACAATTCTTCAAGTCACCTATTAGAACAGCGAACAAATTTAAATGCATTCAATATAATTGTCTTACACCCGCTTAACAAAAAGTGAGCTGAACGAGGGGGTGACAATTGAAATGGTATTGAATTACGTTGTGCAGTTAATTGCCGTTATTTTCTCCCATATACATCAAAGGTTACGCTGCTCAGATGTGAAATGACAAAATCCTGTCGCTTGAGAAACTGCAAGAGTTTGGCATTACAAAATTGATTAAATTCGTTAATTCACCTGGAACTCGTGTAAAAATTCACAATCGAAGTTTGGTATAGGCCTATAAAGCTTATCTCACTTCTATCAACCACAATATTTTTGGTGGTAACGCGAACTACATATTTCGCATGTTAAAAGTCTGATATAAATCAAAAGTAAAATGGAAATGAAGACAATGCAAATTCTCAGTTACCTTTATCATCGTATGGTTCCATAAGAATAATAACGTGACGCAAACGTTCCATAAGTAGTCACTAAGGTCATTCTAAGCCGGCGATAGAAAAACGTCAACTGCCATAGTCTAGCTCGTCGAGGAATGCCGGCTTAGATCTACCATATATATATATATATATATATATATTATATATATATATATATATATATATATATATAGCATTTTGACCTCGTGTGGGTATCAGTCTCTTAATTTGGACGTTTTTTTAATATCTTGTTTACAGAAATTTTCAATTCCAATCGTAGTGAAGTTATTCTTAATAATATGTGGTAAGAGAGAGAAGAGATAGATAGATAGATAGATAGAGAGAGAGAGAGTGAGAGAGAGAGAATGAATATACATGCTGCTTATGTATGTCCCGAAGATTAGTGCACCTTGCCTTTATCGTCATTTTCATAATCTTCAGAATAGCCATATACCAAAACTAATTACATTTACTTACTAATGTTAAACATTTATTCTCGCGTGTTATATTAAAAACTTTTTATTGAGCAGTAAAGTAATTGCCCTTACGTGAGCATACGTGGACAAGTTCTGCTCAGCAGATCCCCTTGGCAACAGTCACCTGTCAACAGCTCAAGGGAAGGGAAAGAAACATCCGAACTTGATAAAAACTTGGCTAGACTTGCAAGGTCACGAAACGCAGAGTTTTTGTTTAGGAACTTGAATAATGGCCGAAGTTCGAGTCAAGCTTAGGGCTAAGTATCGAACAACCTCCCCTCCTGGCGTAACTTTTGCAATAAATACAGCTACTGTTACTTCTTACATCACCGGACAGCCTGCTATGTTGTCGTTATTAGACATCTGAACAGGGACGAGATCCATTTCCGGCAATACGCTCAATAATTACTTGAAGCGTTATGAGGAAAGTTTAGATGACCAAAAATTGTAGTACTGTTTCTTTCTTTCTTTGGTCATCATCATAATCCACAAATCTCCACTCCTCTGCAAGCTTTATTTTATAGCTCTTATCCAACTAGGTCTAGGTTTTATAACTTCTGGTGAAGATGTTCTTTGCGTGCTGTTATTTGAGGAGCGAAGTTCTGCGAAAGTTGGATCAAAATCGAACCATTCTTACTGAGAAGAAGACTTATTGGCTTGCTAAGCATTACCGGTCATCTGTTTTATCTAACAACCTTCTCTTGCTTGTGTGGCCTTCCATTAGAAATAATGTTTTTCTTAGTACTGATAAGATCAAGATCATCTTGATGAAATAAGGTTCCGTAAATAAGAGGTGCAGCAGAAGAAGTATCAAAATTGTCATTTTTTATATCTTGTAACACTGTTCCTACAGTTCTTAACTTTCCTGATGGAACTGATTTTTCATTTTAAATGATGTATACAGTTTTTTTTTTTTGTGCCACGGATATGTTAATTGCTAATATGTTAATTTTCACTCTCTCTCTCTCTCTCTCTCTCTCTCTCTCTCTCTCTCTCTCTCTCTCTCTTGATATATACCGATAAGGCAATATTGTTATGAAATTGCCATCACTTCGAACAAATATAATTACATACATATATATTTTTAGATATTTTTATACGAAATTCTTTTTCAACTGAATTTTTTTAGTTTTCTATGTAAATTTATTACCGCGTCAATAACCCGATGTTCTGTCGCCATATTTACTTTATTTTCCATTCAAATTTATTACGGCGTCAATAACCTACATGTTGTGACGCCAGTTTTAATAGACCCAATCAATCAATCAATCCTCAAAACGGGATGCATCAGTTGAGAGTATGAAAGGACTTAATCGTGGATATAGTGGTTACGATTTTCGTTGGGAAAAAAAAGTGTATAACTATCCTCATATTATTTCATCACGTCATCTTATTATTTCATCACTGCTGGGTCGTCGATACAACAGAACAATTGACCATCCTCGCCTTGCATTAATAGTTTCGGTTTTGAGCTAATTTACTCATAAATGCTAGACTACCAGTGACCTAATTATTTATCAGTGTTAGTTGTTTTGTTAAAGAGCTACTACATCTTGTGTCACAACTGTAAGTTAATTTTCTGTCGATAGCGAATGAAAGGATTCTGTTTTAATATTTTTTTAAACAATATCTTGACGTAAACTGCAATGAAGGATACTTAGAATATCACAGACATTCAGTAAAAAAAAGTAATCAGTCGTCAAATAACCTATTTATATTACAGTAGTACTAAATATTATCTGCCCTTGGTTTACTACCAGTAAATCATGGGGCATGGCTCAATTTACTATCGTGATTCATCATTAATCCCTGGACTGGCCAGATGATCTGTCTTAGTGGGTCCAGGGTTCACCTGGTGGGGAAATATTAATTTTTGGTCTCTAATTAAATGAGTTCTGTTTTATTGCTGATTCTGGAGGCCCCTTTGTGGAGAAGCAGTGTGAAATTAAAGATGCTTAGAAAGAATATATATGGTGTATGTGTGTATACATGCATATGTGTTTAGTGTATGCAGTCAAATTGACACTTTATATCACCGATACAAGGATTACGGTCGGGTAAATGTGAACTGAATTCACGGTTAACGAAAATGATAAAAAAAAAAATATTTAATTTACCACCGCGGTTTGTTTGACTGACTATGGTTTCTACTAATGTCAAGGGTGAAGCCTAACTTGTTCATTAGGTTAATTGGTTTCATAATTAGAAAAAATATTTTGAGTTGTAATTTGTTACCTCGGACGAAATGATACGTTTTGAAGCGGCAGTAAAAACTTTTTTTATGATGTAGTGTCTGTAGGAAATATGTTAGTATGCCAGCGTTTCATTTATAATGTTGGTCAAAGAATAACCTCAACCGCAATAAGTGTGTGCATTCAATTTTTCACAGCATTCGGTCACTGCAAATACAAATATAAAGCATAAAAATATTTGTGGTAGCAATATTCCTATTTTATTAGTTATACTCATATACATTCTTAAATATTTAATTTTATTATAATTTCATCTATATATATATATATATATATATATATATCTATATATATTATATTATATATATATTATATATATATATATAATATATATATAATGTAATCCACAAAGGGCAGCCAGAAAGATGTGTTCCCTTGAGAATTCTTTTAAGTCGAATTTACAAGACTGAGAAGAATTTTTCCCCGTCGTTCTTGATCAAGCAACTTTCTAAAGATTATAAGAAACTCCCGTTCTGTGACTTCAGTGTTTGGCCATTATTAAAAAAATGGATACTACCTTAAGGACTAGACTCATTGTACTCGAGAGAATATGCTATATCTTTTAACATGATTTTTTTTTCTTGTTTCAGGTAAGGCCTACTTATTCAAGCTGGGTTTTATTGACTGGAAGTTGTTTGGTAAGTTTTTAAACTTAGAATTTTTAACAATCGTTAGGTTCATTCTGTGCTGAAATGCTGTGAGGAGATGTGGTATCAGTCTCAGCTCTTAGCTTCCTTCCTACTTTGTCATGAAGTTTAGTTGAGATGTCTTGCCTCTGCTCCAACAGGGGAGTTGTCTCCAGACATACAATGCTGTGACTTTGACACATCATGAATGATTATTGATATCTTTGGAGGCTTTCACTCAGTATCAGACGGGAAATAGCCTTTACTGAGAAATTTTTATTATCTTTTTTTCAGATAGACAATATTTTGATAAATATTCATTTATCATTTTAATAAGTCTTCATTTATCAGTTGCCCTAAAACCACTGTATTTGAGATTCGGTTTACATGAACGATCCCATTCCGTATTTCCTCGTCAATGAAGAGCGATGAGAAGATAACTTTTCATTTTGCTGACTATTCTCTTTTTTAGATTTCTTTCGATCTTGTCTTCTGGCAGCAGTGGTAAAAAGCAAATCGTCTGTGGTGATCGTCCACATAGTTTGTTTTGAATGCAAGGAAAGGATGACTTAATACTTTAAATGGGAAATTTGAGTTTTAGCTCCATATGGCTAGTGATTGCTTAGTAAACAGTTCGTTATAAATTCATACTTTTATTCATTTATAATGATCTTACGAATAAAAAAGTTACTTAGGATGCTGGCGATTACCTTGACATGAACTTTGGCATACCGGAAATTTGTTGGAACACTAATAATGCTTTATAATAATTCATATAATTTGAGGACTTCACCAGGGGGTATAGCCGAGAGAGGGAGACGGAATCCAAATTTATACATCAGTGTGGTTCAGTTGTCATAATTGAATAAAAACATTGTAATATCTAAGCCAGATAAGGGTAACGGCACTGTCATATGAAACAGAACGGATTATGATAAGATCCTGAGAAAAACACGTCCATATTTTTAGTCTCCTGCTTACGAATCTGCGGTTGGTTCTAGTTTTTCGTGCAGCTGGGAGATGATTTTGAGCGTACGAAAAGTGTCTGTGTTCCCATACAAAAATATTATGTTTAGCAGGCCCAAGCCGGTGAAAATACCTACTTTTTTATGTTTCGTTTTCATTCCGCGAGTGGGATTAAAATTAATGTATACAAGAAACTTGAAAAGACTTTATTCGCAGTAGTTTTGTATGATGGTTGTTGATACACATCTTTGCGAGAGACTATTAAGAACAACATCGGGGAAAACTATGTTTATTCTTTGCCCTATTTCATTTGCATAATGGAATTAAATCTATTTCGAGTTGCGTATAAATAGGCAAAGGAAATAAAACTTGCACGTGTGCAGTTATGTAAGTCAGCATTCATTAAAGTCTTGCGCATACAATACGTTAGATGTTTTCCACGGGGGGACACAATAAAATTGTATAAATTTATGAAATATATATGCATTACTATATATATATATATATATATAGTATATATATATATATCTAGCTACTTGATCGTTTCCATTTTTAAAGACAATGCACACAGCATATATTATATACAATATACACACACACACACACACACACACACACACACAAACACACATATATATTATATAATATAGTATATTATAATATATATATATATATATATATATATATATATATATATATATAAATATATATATCTACTTACGGTTTTCATTTTTAAAGACATGCCCACGCAAGAAACGCATATATTATTATACAATACATTCATATATATATATATATATATATATATATATATATATATATTTTATATATATATATATATATATATAATGTGTGTGTGTGTGTGTGTGTGTGTAAATGTATATATATGAATGTATTATATATAATATATGCTTGTTTGCATATTTTTGAAAATGAAAACCGATCAAGTAGATGCCTCTATAAAAACGAAATATCAGTAATATATTAAGCATTATTAGATAAAGAGAGAGAGAGAGAGAGAGGTTAACTAGTGCAGCCGTTTGCAATATGCTCTGTCTCAAATCTTGTTAAGAAATTCGAATTGTTAATTAGCGTTATTCCTATACGCGAAACTTTCATAGCGGAATTTACCTTCTGAATAAACCCAGCTGGAGCAGAGAGAGATCAAAATGAAGGTTTCGCGAACAAAGTAAACTACATTTGTTAAAACTGTTAAAATTGTTTACAGTAACAATAGTTACTACAAGGTTTTTCAAGGAAATTAAAAATGAAATAAGCACTGCGTGTGGTGTGTGATATCACTCGAGCAAAATACCACTTCCCGGATAATACAAGGCATTAGGCAATTGAAAAACCGTTGGGAAACAAAAGCAATAGTATTGGCCCGGAACGGTCTCGGGCCAACGGTCTCAGAATTACCTATAACGGTTGACGTAATTGTT
>NC_087203.1:91011933-91031933 GCF_015104395.2 Macrobrachium nipponense | reverse complement strand
ACGCCTCTAAGATTCGTACATAACGGATATGTTTTTCCGTAAATTTTGACAATATGTGAAATTTGTATTATATATATATATATATATATATATATATATATATATATATATATATATATATACATACACATAGTATATATAATACATATCGAGCTACAAATGTATATACTAAGTATAATAATTTATATATATATATATATATATATATATATATATATATATGTGTGTGTGTGTGTGTTGTGTGTGTGTGTGTGTTAGTGGGTGTAAACGTCTGTGTGTAAATACACACACAAATATATACATACATGTGTGAGCATGTGTGTGTGTTGTGTATCAATAAGCACACGAGTATACACAAATAGATAGGTAAAGTGCGTTTTCATACACTGTGTAGATCTAAATGTATATTTAATGAAAATAATAAGTCCTTGTGTGTTTTGATTTTATGAGTCTTGTGTCGTCTTGTTGCTTTTTTTTCCCCTCCGCCCTCAGGTCTTAAAAACTACTGAGGCTACGGGGCTGCAAATTGGTATGATAATCATCCACCCTCCAGTCATAGATTAAACTTAGCCATAATCGTGCATCTGGCAACTCTATAGGACAGGCCGCCACCGGGCTGTGGGTGAAAGCTTCATGGACTGCAGCTCATACACAAAACTCGGTTGCGCTGGAGAAACTTTGGCGTATTTTTTGCTTGTTTAATTAATGACGTTGTTAACAGAGCTTTACAACTTCTTTTTATTTCAGGAAACTCTTAGTCTGGTGAGAGTGAAATGATCTGCAATTTGAATGTCATTTCACTCCCATGTTCCCTCTTAGCATAAGTATTCGGTATGATGCAGGCCTTCGTTCACGATGGTTAGGTCCGTGGTTCACCCCTGGTCAGTTCACCCCTTGTCAGCCGCTGACCAGTCCAACTAGATCGCAAACTGGAGCCAATGTCTACTACGGTAAAGAAAATAGTTAAGGGATTAGCATGCACACACACACCACACACACACATACACACACACACACATATTTATATATATATATGCAATATAAAAACACTGTATCGTGCTTCTAAGAAATCAATAGAGGGATCCACAGTAATATCCTTGTTTATCTAGATATAATATGTTTATACAAAGCTTAAAGCTTTCGTCCATCCTCCTGTGGACTTGATCACTAAGCAAATGAGACATGTAATGGTGAAGAATTCCAAATAAACATAAACAAACAGACAAAGAACATTAACAAGGTTAAAAAATTCGAACAAGTCATTGGGTCGTTTGCCTTTCCATAATTCGCTGTGATCTACGAGGCGGGACAAAGCGCCGGTCTTCTTCCTGAATGACATCTTGACGGTCGTTAACCAAAAAGGTAGTTTGTAGATTAGGCTCTTGAACGGGCGAAGGATGGTTATTTACATTATCAGATTGAAGGAGGCTGTACACATTTCTGAAGTTCTTTATTCTGGCCCTTTTGCAAATTTCTTCACTCAAAAGTAAATTGTTCTGTATGCCAGTATTCCCCTCAAAAGTGTCATTCAAAGTGATGAGAGCTCCTTCCACAATTCTCCTAGTGGTCCTATCCGCACTCTTATAAATAACTTTTCCTCCCTTGAAGTCGATGGCATGATCGGAATCCCAAGTATGCTTGGCAATGGCGCTGTAAACGTTGCCCAAACGGCAAGCTGCAACATGTTCACGTTTCCTCTGGTCCAGAGAACGACCGCTTTCACCAATATAGCATTTGTCACAATTTTTACATCCTATAGCATAGACTCCAACATCGGTGTTTGGTTTTCTGCAACTGTTTTTGATAATTTTCTTTTTAAGAGTATTAGGGTATTGAAAAACTACGCTATACCCATGTCTTTCTTTTCTAAGATTATTGGAAACTTTTTTCAGGTCATGATTATAAGGAAGGGGAAGGCATTTAAAATTAGCAGTCGAACAGCGTTCCCTTGGATTATAAAACATACTTCTGGCTCTAGAAAGACATGGGTATAGCGTAGTTTTTCAATACCCTAATACTCTTAAAAAGAAAATTATCAAAAACAGTTGCAGAAAACCAAACACCGATGTTGGAGTCTATGCTATAGGATGTAAGCAAAAATTGTGACAAATGCTATATTGGTGAAAGCGGTCGTTCTCTGGACCAGAGGGAAACGTGAACATGTTGCAGCTTGCCGTTTATTCAACGTTTACAGCGCCATTGCCAAGCATACTTGGGATTCCGATCATGCCATCGACTTCAAGGGAGGAAAAGTTATTTATAAGAGTGCGGATAGGACCACTAGGAGAATTGTGGAAGGAGCTCTCATCACTTTGAATGACACTTTTGAGGGGAATACTGGCATACAGAACAATTTACTTTTGAGTGAAGAAATTTGCAAAAGGGCCAGAATAAAGAACTTCAGAAATGTGTACAGCCTCCTTCAATCTGATAATGTAAATAACCATCCTTCGCCCGTTCAAGAGCCTAATCTACAAACTACCTTTTTGGTTAACGACCGTCAAGATGTCATTCAGGAAGAAGACCGGCGCTTTGTCCCGCCTCGTAGATCACAGCGAATTATGGAAAGGCAAACGACCCAATGACTTGTTCGAATTTTTTAACCTTGTTAATGTTCTTTGTCTGTTTGTTTATGTTTATTTGGAATTCTTCACCATTACATGTCTCATTTGCTTAGTGATCAAGTCCACAGGAGGATGGACGAAAGCTTTAAGCTTTGTATAAACATATTATATCTAGATAAACAAGGATATTACTGTGGATCCCTCTATTGATATATATATATATATATATATATATATATATATATATATATATATATATATATAGATATATATATATATATATATATATATTTTGTACTTATATAGATATACATATATATACACGCACACACACACTATATAAATATATATATTATATATATATATATATATATATATATATATATATATATATATATATATCCACACGTAGAGAGAGAGAGAGAGAGCAGAACTAGCCATTGGAAGCACAGATAACGAATAAAACAACAAGAAACACAAAAAGACGGTGAAATGGAATCCCTTCGCAGGCACTAGAGGCTTCAATCTTCTTCGTGGTGTTTGTGGAAAGTAATTGGGAGGGAGGGAAGTCAAAAAGACTTTTGGTACCGGACTTTCCTCACATACTTGCTGTCCCTTCCGTCTTTGTTTGGCCCCCGTCTGTTGAAGTTTTTTCGTTTTACTTTGTTTTTACGTCTCTTTTGTCCTCGGAAGTTATTTCCCCCTCGAGTCCCAAGGGGCAGTCCTCCGGTTTCCAGAGGAGGTTTTTTTTATCCTTTTCAAATGTTGGCTGTTCCTCGGTTCGTCTTCGTGTTTCCTGCGTCCCCCGCTTTGTTTTGAACTTGATATTGGTACAATGCCTTCGGTTTGACGTCTTGAAAATGAATGAAGAGATTTTACGAAGTATTCGAATAGGAATTCTTCTTCGTTTAAGTAACTCTCTTTTATCCAAGGTACCCACACCCAACCCACCTCACCCTCACCCGGGGTGAACAAACAGATTTGCGGGATGAGGATGGATGTCTCCCCTACCCTCCCGTTCCCCGACCAACCCCGCCTCACCCGGAGCGACAAACCGAGTTGCAGGGGGTGGGTGGTTGTGGCATGTCTCCCTTGCTGTCACCCTGTAGAGGACAAACAAAATCCACTCGGATACTATTGGTATAGATAGATAGATATTTTAGTATTAACCTTAAGTTAATTTGATCAATAGACACGCCATCCTTCACAGAAAAGAAAGAAAAAGAATTATAAGTGAGGGCCTAGGCGCGTAGCGGACGTACCTCGTCTGAAACAATGCATGATGGTAGACCATTGTCTTTTAATATCATGTTATGTAATAGAGAGCCGTTTTTTGTTTGAACAGTAAGTTGCATGACTATTTGTTACGATTTTATGATGGTACAAAACTATAATCATCTTGACTTATGCATCGCAACATGAAAATTAGATTACATATCTTGAATTGAAAACTCTTATTTTCGTGATTATTACATATGGTTGGTATTATTTCTTAATATTTTTTCATCTCTAAAAAATTCCTAATCATCTTTCCTCTTCCCAAGGGGTTTTAGATCCCTTGTAAATCTCGAACAAATCAAAAGAGTTTCCATCATCTTTTTTTTTTTTTTTTTTTTTTTTTTTTTTTTTTTTTTAAGTGTCAAGGTTGGGAATTTTGGGGCGCCACTCCTAATAGTTCTCTTTGTGAAACTGCCATATATGGTAATGACAGGAATGGAAATGAATACTCGAAAATTGTCTTAGTGGGAGGTTCATGGAAGTTTCATTCCCAATACGTCTGATTTTGCAAATAGACTGAATAGGTCATTACGGTATGGGAAATTAGAAAAAAATGGAGAACAAACACATTAATGGGATAAAGGCTGAATGGTAATGAGAGTATTGAAAAGAGCACTGCACCTTTAAGACGTGGACGTCTGTCGACCCAGACAAGGACATAATCTACAGAGACCTTAACTGTTCTCCTGACCTTTAAATGTCAGACTTTGGAAACTAAATAATTTGAGGAAACGTTCCTTGGTTCGTGGTTTGTCTAAGATAGCTAGGTTTTAGTTTATTTTTCGACTTCTCTGTAATTACGTGAAGAATAGTTGGTAGTAGAGATGTTTATGCTGTTGTTCCCGAACGTTAACTGAAGTTGACTTTTGGAATTACAGTGAAACCCCCGTATTCGCGGCCCCCAAGTCGCGGTCTCACCTATTTGCGATTTCTCTGCGAACATATGCCCACATTATTCGCGGGAAGTGAGCCTATTTGCAGTATTTTTTTTTATGAGAAATGTCGACAAATTCCCTTTTTTTATCAGTTTCGTCATAAAATGCACTTTTTGTCATAAAACTTTTAGATAAACCAGGTATAATCATTTTTAGTGGGTTTTTCTTGATTTTTACCTAACAAAATAGGTAGTGTTAAGCGTTCTTTATTAGGGGTTTCAACTATTCGCGGGTTCTAGCTATTCGTAGGGATCTGATATGCATCCCCCGCGAATACGGGGGACACACTAGTTATGTAGTTGTGATGTTAACCCACCATGTGGCGAAATGATCGCTCGCCAAGAAGCCAGATAGTAAATCCCTTAAAACTCTGGTCCAGTTCTGAACATAGGGAGTTGAACTATACTGTGACTACCCTATCCCAAACACACAGTGCTACATCTCCGAGCAGAATCGGCATGTCACAGCATCATCGCAGCATGTTAATGTGGATGAAACTCAGGAACAAGTCTGAAAATATTTGATCTTTCCGTCTTGTACTTTTCTTGTTTTAATCTCAGTTATTCGAATCAATCTCAGTTTACTTTAATGAAATCTTTTACTTAAATACTTCAGTAACAATTCTGAATAATTCATCTCAAAAAATGAAACGGTAAAGAAATTATGGATATTTCTTATGAAAACAATTTCTTTTTCAATGCTAAAAATTATTTACTGAGATTATTTGCTCCCCATGAAATGCTGATGCTGTATTAAAAAAGAAAAGGTAATGCATAATCATCTAAAATCTTGAGTTGAAGTAGAGTTGCCGTTTTTCATGATTCCGTTTATACCAGATTACGGAATTAAGGATTTGCTGAGCATAGGCTTGGCAGTAATTGCGTAGCCCTGGGAAGGACAATGGTCCTTGGTGCCTATACGTGGGTAATTTTTTTTATTTTGATGTCTTCTTTTGATATATGCGTGTGTTTTAACAAAATATGTTTTCCTCTTTTCGTCATGACCAAGTGCTACTAAATCAAGCTCTTTTATAAAGGAGAACTTAAGGACCAAATGCGTTTTTTTTTCCTCACATAGCCGCTCGCTTTAGATGCAAACGAAGGCTGGGGTAAACATTAGGTCAGTTACTGGTATTTCACGGATCACAGGGTCTACGTCAACATTTGCCTTGACAAAATATGTACTTCACTTGGCGACAGAAGGAATAACAGTCCTTAATTCTCTCTCTCTCTCTCTCTCTCTCAGATGTGTGGAAGTATCTTGAGAATAAAACGTCCATGAATTGGGGAAAAGTAAACAAAGCTGTTTCGACAAAGAACCTCAAATGGAAGAATGTTAAAAGTTCCGGAGAGGACAAGGAAGCCATGTACATTTTAGGACGCTAAATATTTTAATAAATCAAGGCAATAATCTCACTTACCACCTCACACTGTACCCTCCTATTTTACTATGTAATGATTGAATAACAAGTTTGTTTTATTAATTCTGATTTTGATTGTCAAATATTCCGGTGGTATGCAATACGTCTGTGAAAAAAATCAAGGCTTTTCGAAGCTTGTACTGCGTTTTTGTTTATTTATATTTTTACTACTTAAAAAAATACTGCGACAAATGTTACCTCAAGAAAAGAGCTAATTACTCATTCTTTGTTTATAGTTATTTCGTTCCTTTACCTTTTCCACGACATAAGTGATGATTTATGAGTTGATAAATGGGTCTTTTTTCCCCCCTGTTGATTTATAGCTCTCCACATTTGTCGCTTCATAAATTAGGAGACGTTTCTTCTTTTGTGGTCTAGGCTCTAGTCACCCACCGTTGAAGCAACAAGTGTTTTCATTTAGTTTCATACCATTTTTCTTCCCAATTTCCGATGAAAAACACGTTTAAAATAGCAATAAATCCCAGGTAAAGACATGCACCACGTTATGGAAGGTTTTATATCATATGATTTCTGTTGGTAAACGGTTGGAAATATATCTCCATTTTTTAAGAATATTTGTGGCCGGTTTATAAAATTACTACAAAAAGATTTTGTTCTCTAAATGCAGTTGAAGAGTAATAAACAAAATGAAACGAAGAGCAAGAGATAAGAGAAAAGAAGACGCAGAAGAAGAACTAATAAGTATGGAATCAAAACAAGAAAAACCTTTATGATGACAGATCTAGAGAATAGTTTGCAAATGTAAATAGCTACGGACGAAAATGAGACAGGTGATAAAAATGAAATATTAGGGGAATGGGTTAAAATTGTCTCTTTGGATACGTAACTACTTGTCTATACTCTCTCTCTCTCTCTCTCTCTCTCTCTCTCTCTTCTCTCTCTCTCTCTCATTATGAGGGAACGAAAGGCGACTGCCTTACTTGCTTTGTAAAGACATTATGATAAGCAGTTAATCTTGCCAATTTTTTTCTCCACTTATTTCCCTTAACTCTTTGTACACTGCGATGTATTACAGGTTGTACAGCACATCAAGTTTCTGTTTTCATAGACTGAATTTTTGCCTTTTATGGGCTTAATTAGTCACAGCTGGCTTCACAGGAATACAATTAAGCAAGCAAACAGACCCCACAGTTTTAAAAGTCCCATTGTTTTCTGACGGCTTCCCCGCCTTATGAAGACAAACTCTCTTGCAAAAGAAAAGTCAACTGAGGAGCGAAAACCAAAAAACGCTCGCAAGCAATTACATTCCATTCCAAATGAAAAATGCACATGCACTTTCTTGGAATTTGCCAAGAGAGGAAATCGTAGGAGGGTCAAGTTATTAAATTTCATCTCGTGAATCTTTGGGGGTCATCTGTTTGTTTGAGAGATTTTTATCGTCTGGTCTCCAGAGACCTTGATTGGCTCTGAACTCTGGGTGGGAATATAGGCTGAAGTTGTCTGTTACTTTAGGTAGAAACTTATTTTGCAATTCTTGCTGCTAATATATATATATATATATATATATATATAGTATATATATATATATATATATATATATATATATATATATATATATATATTAGCAGCAAGAATTGCGAAATAACTTCTTACCTAAAGGGAGAGACGTGTTCAGCCTTTCTTTCCACTTTCCAGCGTTCAGAACCATACAGAATGTGTCCACATATATATATATATATATATATATATATATATATATATATATATATATATATATATATATATATATATATATATATATATATATATATATTGCATTTTGATATTGCGTTATGAATTCCTTGATGTTTTCTTTTAAATGTATAGCAGTTAAGAGATTTATTCAGGAATATTCCCATACAATCTCTCTCTCTCTCTCTCTCTCTCTCTCTCTCTCTCTCTCTCTCTCTCTCTCTCTCTCTCTCTCTTTATGTAAATTGCATCCCGATCTATTTCTACTAAACATTGTTGTTAGTTTCTTTGGGCAGCATTATTTGTATTATGTATATAGACAGATAGATAATATATATATATATATATATATATATATATATATATATATATATATATATATATATAGAGAGAGAGAGAGAGAGAGAGAGAGAGAGAGAGAGAGAGAGAGAGAGAGAGAGAGAGAGGCATGGCGTGCCGTTACATAAAATTCTGGTGCAGGATATTGTCATTACTGTGTAATGGATGCAATTAAGAGACTCATTACGCTGAAACATTATTAGGGAAATGCCGCCTTGGGCGCGAAAAGGATTCAAGATTCTTTGTAATTAAATGTAAACCACGCAGTTTTTTAGATATAAATTTTCAGTCATATTTCTGTTACTGAAGCGAATTTGTACTCTTATATTATACTAATACTGTACAAACAATCTCAAAAATGAATGAAAAATTCAAATGGCAAGTATGTCATGTACTATTTGCACGGTACTTGTTATTGTCAGCAACTTGTACCGTCAAAAAATGACATAATTGCACAATGCAATAACTGGCATAGACTAAAGAAGATTCACATCAACCGTGCATTTGATGTCTAGGCCAGTCCCTTACGACGCTCTTGATTGGCTGCTGATAAGCCAATCACAGGGCTAGATATTTGTCAGTCTCTCTCGAGAGTTCACGTAGGCCGGATGTATGTTCCACCTCTCCTGAGGGTTAAGTCTGTTGAAAATAACCCTCAGGAGAGGTGGAACATACATCCTGCCTATGTGAACTCTCTCGAGAGAGACTGACAGTTTCCAGCCCTGTGATTGGCTTATCAACAGCCAATCAGGAGCGTCGTAAGAGACGGGCCTAGACATCAGATGCACGGTTTATGTGAAACTACTATAGTATGTATAACTGGAGAGCAATATATACTTCTACATAATAACTCAATAACTGAAAAAGATTAGAGATTTTTGTTTTTAACTAACGTCAGTTTAACAGTCACCTTTTACTTTTACTATTTTGGGTTTGCTTCTTGGTTGGACTTGCTTTCGTAAATTACCCTTATTACGCTTTAAAATGAAATAATGCCGAGTATTTAAGGCTAAAAAATAATTCAGCACGAGCCGATCCGGGAAATAGATCAGCAAAGTAAGACAAGATTAGAGAACCGTAAAATTTATTTTCATCTTTTCTTTAAGCCTTAACGTTCAATAAATGATATAAATAACTCGAAACTATGTATTCCTAGAGAAACAATTTATCGTGTTATTACACCATGCGGAAACCAAGAAATGTATTAATGCGCATTGTATTTTATGTAGTAAGATTATTGTGATCACAAATAACTTACTTCACATGAATCTTACAATAACCGTGTTCTGATTACGTTAAGTTAGTCAGAGTGACATAGTAGGAATGTACTACGATAATGGACGTTAAATCCATACACATGAGGCATGGCGAGTTATACCTCATATATTATATTTACTAAATAACGCCTCTATAAAGATAGCTACGAATTGTGAGAACGTCGAAGATGAAGGCCTTTGCGCTTGCGCAAATGTATGTGCGCATGATTGGTGGATTAATCATGAGAGTCTGTGCTTCGTATGCCTTCAGTTCGAGTCTACCCCGAAACAAAAAGTGCTATTTGGCTATGTAGGAGACACTTACCGGGTGAGATAGGGGAAGGCGTGGAACTTGCAGTTCGCAATTTCAATCCAAGATAACAATGAATGAAAAGAAATTGTTTCTTGATTATTCATGTACACAAACATAGTATACATTGGGTGAAAGTTCAGATTTCAGCTTTTGCGATGTCAGTTTCTAAATATTGAACGATCGGTAACTTAAGCACAGAAGCAAAAAAATATATTAACTTTTTCCACTCGTTAGAGAAAGACAAGACTCTCTCTCTCTCTCTCTCTCTCTCTCTCTCTCTCTCTCTCTCTCTCTCTCTCTCTCTCTCTCTCTCTCTGATTTCCCAATCCATGTTTGGATATTCACTGTTCCACAAGGGGTCTCTGACATCTATCTTCATATACGGGTTTATGTTTCAGGTGTTTCTCTTCCCCGGAGGCCAGATGGCTCGTCAGTCCGGAAATACCACAGTTCCCAATATCCCAGCTGGCAGATAGCTGGCACAGTCTGCCAGATCACTAAATAGCCTACATCATAACGTTTTATATATATATATATATATATATATATATATATATAATATATATATATATATATATATATATACATAATTTATATATATATATATATATATATATATATATATATATATAATACATATATATATATATATATATAGATACCACGAAATAAATATATATATATATATATATATATATATAATAGTATACTATATATATATATATATATATATATATATACATATATATATATGTATATGTATAGTAGTATATATATATAGTATATATATATATATATATATATTATATATATAGTATAGTATAACTCGAGCTCATTCAAGTTGAATCTACGTAAATGAGATGGTTTACCTACAGCAAAGGATGTAGTTGCAGATTTGATAGAATTTAAGAAGTACTGTTGTATTTTATTAATTAGCTTACACATACAAGATTACTCGTGGGTGTTCAGCATGCGTTGGTATGCAAGGTATCTTCATATCTTGAATACCAGTGGCGGATGTGGTGAGTCTAGGTTCTTTGAAAATAATGCATATACAGTCCACTTTTTCATACCGTTACTAAAATTCGTGTTCCCTTAAAGCAGTGTTTCCCAAACTTTTTTGGTTGCGACCCTAAATGCAGTCTTAACCTGGAATAGCGACCCTAAATGCAGTCTTAACCTGGAATAGCGACCCTAAATGCAGTCTTAACCTAGAATAGCGACCCTAAATGCAGTCTTAAACCTGGAATAGCGACCCTAAATGCAGTCTTAACCTAGATAATAGTGACCCTACATGCAGTCTTAACCTAGAAATAACGACCCTTAATGCAGTTTTTAACCTGGAATAGCGACCCTAAATGCAGTCTTAACCTGGAATAGCAACCCTAAATGCAGTCCCTTAACCTAGAATAGCGACCCTAAAATGCGTCTTAACCTGGAATAGCGACCCTAAATGCAGTCTTAACCTGGAATAGCGACCCTAAATGCAGTCTTAACCTGGAATAGCGACCCTAAACAAATGCAGTCTTTAACCTAGAAAATAGCGACCCTAAATGCAGTCTTAACCTGGAATAGCGACCCTAAAATGCAGTCTTAACCTGGAATAGCGACCCTAAAATGCAGTCTTAACCTGGAATAGCGACCCTAAATGCAGTCTTAACCTGGAGTAGCGACCCTAATTGTAATAATAAATCCAACCATTTCATGTTACAGTTATACTTGAAAAATGTTTATGAGCTTTCGTTATTATATTTCAGTTTATATTTACTAGCACAATGTGCCCAGTAGAATCTTTACCTTGTCCTACTAAAGTAAATCAGTTACATTACTCAAAATAAAAATGTGACCAGCTGTAAATCATTAACTTATAATTTTTGCAAGACCCTCTGGCGACCCTCAGAAATACCCTCGTGACCCTGGGGTTGGGAACCACTGCCTTAAAGCTTCTTAGTTGGTGAATATCGGTGTCACTTATATGAAACTCCATCATTCTAAATCCTTTTATCAAGTTATTATTTATTTCTTGTATGAACTGGAATGACGTACGATCATGGCTTTTATGTTTCCATTTACCAACACGTACCACCCCACAAGACCAACTAACTTTCGTAAATTCCATGAAATTCCGCTTCCAATTGATCTTATTTCAAGCTCATTCAAACAATCAATCTGGACTTTAACTAATGTGCAGCAGAGTGAGTTTGCAACATTTTAATAGCTTTCTTATTCAGATTGCAATGGATCTGAATTGGGACAAACAATAATGAAGTTGGACCCTAATCCAAAAACTTCCGTGATTACTTCACCTTGAGATTCTCGAATCCCTTAATAAGATTAGGCGAGCAGTTCGAGATATTCACGCTGATCCTCTTTCGGACGGTTAATCCCTTCTGGAATCACAGTCAGAGTCTGGAGGCGTTGGTGGTATATTCAGATCCGAATATTCAGCTGAAGGGGAGGTTCGATTGCTGGATTTCACGGAATAAATGGTGAGGGAGAAAGATTACTGTCTATTTGGTTGCTTGATTTGAATGTGGGATCTTATAAATGGTCGAGTTGCATTTGGGAGTAAACTCGAATTGATTGTTTTGATAAAATGAAAACGCGAGAGAGAGAGAGAGAGAGAGAGAGAGAGGAAAAGAATAGTCAGGAGGCACTTGCTGGTGATTCAGTGTTTCCCCCCCCGAATCGAGAAGTGGAAGTGGGAGGGGAAACGAAAACGTCGACGCCACTACGACAAAGAGAGATTCATAGCAAAATGACGTTTTTTTGTTTTTTACATTTTGACTTGTAGAAATGATTGTAGAAATGATTTTGAACACATATTCATCATTTCAGTATCTTGTCCCAAAGTCCAATTACTACAAAGTTCATTTTTCTTATTGGAGCATCGTGTGATATGAATGTTATATAAAATTTTGGCTTTTCACACGAGCCAACTGAAGTGATATTCAAATATAACTGTTAACGCGGTTTTCCGGTATAACTCATTTAATTGACCATCGGCACAGACCAAGAGAACACACACCAGGAATGAAAAATATATAAATAAATGCAGCAGTATTTTAAAATAGATGTCTAGTAACTGGGGACGTTTTAGAGAGGTAATTGAAGCCTGAGGTTTTCCTTTTTTTATGTCCTGTAGGAAAATTAGTTATTCCATTAATTTGACGTCACTATCGCGAATAAATGAAAAAGTTCTATTCTTATCAGTGAGGCAAAAGCAAAATTTCGCTTTCTTAAAAAAAAACTAAAAAAAGAATAATTTTAATTTATTTGTGGGGTTCTTAAAATGAGTAATTCGCAGTGGGGTGGGGGATAATTCCATTTGTGTGTGTGTGTGTGTTTTTTTTTTAAGGGATAATTCTATTTGTGAAGTCTGAAAATGAGTAATTCGTAGCTTTGTTTTTTCGTTTAAACATTTACTAAGAGTGTCATTAATATAACCTTCCTTGAACTAGTATGATGGTAGGAAAGGAGGTGCCATGTCTATGCGGGAGAGAGAAGTTGCGCGAGGCATACCTTGGAAGGTGTGAGGGGTGTGGGGGGGATGGAATGCAGACGAGGCGGCGAGGGGTCGGGGGGATGGGATACAGACGAGCGTAGGGGGATGAGATGCAGGCATGGCCACCGCACAGAGCTACGGGGCAGGGGGGGAAGGGAAAGGGAGGCTTGTAATCCTATGTGCCTCATTCATGAGAATTGCAAATGCATTCCAGCCTTGCGTCGTTGTGCCTCATAATGGAGAATTGCCCTCTGCCATTGTGGTTCTTTTATATTGTAAACTTTCCTTGAAGAGTGGTTTGGCAAAAGCATCTTTTATACATAACGGCGGGAATGAAAAAATGGCTTGCAATGCGATGCAAATGGAAAGGAACTGACTTAAGCGTTAGATAGACTTTTGGTTTTTTTAAGGTCGATTACTGTTAGTATTCGTAATTCGCATGCTTAAAAGACAACTCACTCCTCGATCAAATTTCACCGACGTCCCTTTTATATGTGTGTGTATACGTATATTCGTATATAGTATATGGGAGGGAGAGAGTCTGAGTGTGTGTGTGTGTGTTTCTTTATATAACTAAAAATTTTACCTTGATATACATTGCAGAATATTTCTCTAGTTACCAGTTTTTCGCACTCCAAAGTTGAGGGTCATAAAAATATCGATTGTTTTAAGAATTTTTTCTTTGAATTTATTCTCTCTTATTTTGAAGTGTATGGTGACTTGATAAACGGCAGAAACATTTTACGGTGGCCGGGTTGGGGGGGGGGGGGGGTGGGGGGGGGGGGGGGGGGGGGGGGGGGGGGGGGGGGGGGGGGGGGGGGGGGGGGGGGGGGGGGGCGGGGGGGCCGTGGGGGCGGTTTCCGTCTCACGAATGGGTCATTGGTTTGATTTCTTTAGCCTAAACTCTAAAGAATATATGCTGGAAGAGAGTGATGTTTCGTCTGGAAGTTTAGTGCTATTGGTTGTAGTTTTCTGTAAAATTAAGCTATTGAGATGGATATTTGTCAGCCCGTCCGCACTTTTTCTGTCCGCCCTCGGATCTTAAAAACTACTGAGGCTAGAGGGCTGCAAATTGGTACGTTGATCATCCACCCTCCAATCATCCAACATACCAAATTGCATCCCTCTAACCTCCGTAGTTTTTATTTTATTTTAGGTTAAACTTAGTCGTGATCGTGCGTCTGGCACCACTATAGGTGCCACAGCACAGGCCACTACCGGGTAGTGGTTGAAAGTTTCATGGGTCGCGGCTGAGTTTCATATAGCATTACACGTTGTGCAGAAAACTCGATTGAGCCGAAGACACTTCGGCACATTTTTTTACTTGTTTATCTTCTGGTGTGAATCCTTTTGAGACATATTCATCGTCCTCTCTCTCTCTCTCTCTCTCTCTCTCTCTCATAGTTTCGTGCATGTCAATATCTGTGTAAACGATTGCACAGTCAATTAGCGGGACTTTTGTTTATAGGCAATTGTGATGGTTTCCCCTCTCTTGCCATGTTTTCTACGGGCTGCTCTATGAGCAAAGCCCGTGCTGGCATAAGGCCAGCTTAATCTCCAACAACATTGCCAAGAGTTAGTTTTCAGCCTTGGGATTCTTCGTCATTGGCTGGGAAGAACGTCATGCGTATCATTCCTCCGTAAGAGCTACAATACTATTCTGGTGCAGGAGGGCTGAGAAACCCCCTATACCTAAATAGGTACAGACTCTTTGTGGAATCTCCACCGTCATTTGTTTCAAGACTATTACCCTTCAATGTTCATAAAATGGTGAATTATTTCCTTATTTGTATTTTGTATATTATTATCAAGAATTTCTGTGAACTGGTAATTTTGCTCCATTAGTAGAAGAAAAAGGAGAGAGGAACTGCGTGCTTTCGACTCTCCATGTAATACAACTTACTTCCGAGCGTATATGATATTTGATAATTCCCTCAAAATATCCCTTTCTTTAGCATGACTATCTTGATATAATTTGAAAATGACTTTCAGTCATTTTCACTACATCAGAGATCAAGTGTCTTACGCGTACAGAACACCATTCGTTTCTGTTTTGTTCGAATTCTGGTATTGATAATATCGGTCAGAAACTCAAAAGCATTGTCCATTACGTTAATAATCTTTACTCGGATATCTGTGGGATTATAGACACAGAAATGAATATAATATATTCATTTCTATTTCCATAATCCCACAGATATCCGAGTATAGATTATTAACGTAATGGACAATGCTTTTGAGGTTTCTGGCTGATATTATCAATGGCAGAATTTGAACAAAACAGAAATAGTGTTTCAGTTTTAACCTAATGGTTTTTTGTACGCGTAAGACACTTTATCTTTGTAATATTATTACAATTCAGTATTGGCTAGCTTCGACGAATAAGTAAATTATTATATCATATTGTTAGGTCATGGAAGACTATAACTTTTTTTTTAATTCTTTCTATGAATTTAATGCAAAGGTTCGCTATATATACATGTAGCACTATATCATTAAAAGTGACTGCTTTTTTGGGATGGAAACAAATGTCATCATTAGCATATTTAATTCAGAACGTATAAAACGTATCGGTGTTGTCTGTAAAATTATCATGGAATCTACATATAGATATATATTGTGTTTGAGTGTGTGTGCTTGCGCGCGCGCGCTTGAAACCTTGACAGTTTTGACTCGACGTGAAAATCTCTTTATAATGCGTGTGTCTATTTATCGTAAAAAACAGACTAATCTGTGGAACACAATGATGTTAACGGGTTTATCAATAGCCAGTTGAAGCCTTTCAAGCTGTTTCTGGTACGTCTCTCCTCGGAGTGTTGTCTGAATGGTAATCGCCGGAGAAACAAGCGCAAATAGACTATGTATTTCAGCCCAATCACCAGACCAGTAGCCAGGAGATTCCAAATATTCAATAAACATAAAGAGAAATTGAGTTCAAAACGCGATTTACAGTTTATAATAATGGGGAGATCTGCAGTTACCCAATTTTAAGTTTCAAAGTATAATGAACATTGACATAAAGTATGTGTTTTCTCTACATATCCGGTAATCTACGTATCCGGAACTTGAACTTTTGTTTTCATGTTAGTTTTCTCAGAGCCTGAGGAATTCGCTTAAATTCAATATTAAAGTTTTGAAGCCTCGATATGCTTTCACGGAGAATGTTCACTGAAGCAAAACCGTCAGGATTTGTCGTGTACTTTTGTTTAAAGTCCCCTATCATGAAAGTAAGATAAGCCACAGTTTTTCTCCCTCCTGTTTTTTCAGAAAAAATATTATTTCCACTAAAATCTATCTATGTGCTGAAATGCATTTCTGATCAAAGCAATGTGCATGTTATAATCTCCACATAGAACAATGCCTTCACATCGATCAGCATAAAAGAGATTGAGTGATTTATGGTTACTAAAACTGGCGTGGCAACATCTAGGTTATTGACGCCCTACTGTAATCCATGACTGAACTGAATCCAACCCGTCCCCCTACCCCCACCCCCAACTCACTAAGTGCTGCTCAGGTTTACATCAAGGTCCTGCATTGGTTGTTATTGCCCCACTTTCTACGGGGGCTATTGGTTCTCATCTGCAGTGTTTGAGGTGATTCCTTACATCACACTGAGTTCGTGGGAAATAGAGTCGCAAATGGTGGAATCAGAATAAGGATCACTGAAGTGTGATCTTTCAGTGGATGAAACCTATTCACATGGAAGCCAAAGGCGAGGCCATTGAATTCAAATTCAAGCTTCCAAAGAATGTTGGTTTCAACCTCCCTCCACAGACTCCCCCTCCCCATCCCACTGCAGCAATAACCGATCATGATAGTGATTTCTCATCGACCTTGGGGAAACGCGAACCCACATCATCTCAGTGGCGTATCACGACACTAACCACTTTACCAGCGAGATAGGCTATTGATCCATGTAGCGACCTTCTTTATGCAAATATATTTGGTGTTGATGGACAGTCTTCTAATACTTAGCTATTTCCAGCAAGGACCTTTTCGATGGTGATACGAGCTTTCTTTACTTACCACAGAAAGCAATTTTAATTTATTTAATTATTGAGGTGGATGACGTTTATGCCTAAATGCTTTGTTCGAGAATGCATAACCGACCTCGGGGAATAAATTCTGGGCGGTATGGATAACCGATACAATAATGGCGAAGAGATCTCTGCTTCTCTTTGAAATTCGCGAGTGGTGGTACGAAACCTGAAGCCCTTTTGCTTTGTGGTTGGGATTTTGCATTCAAATATTCCACTTTTACTCCGTGCTTATCTTACACACTTTTTATGATGTTCGCTCGCTTTTCTTTTCCTAATCATCTACCAGTTTGACTCAAAATTTATCGCATAACTTACGAGGGATTTGACCTACAAAGGTTCCTTTGAAATGACTTTTTTCGCTGTATTGTCGCCCTTAAATTTTTTCCCAAGAAAATGGAGACTGAGCTTGAAGGAAGATATTTTTGTATGGAATTGCAAGTAAAAATTTTCTGTGATATGGTTCCTTGTTTTAGTTTTCTAAAAAGAAAAAACTCTTGTGCCGGCTTTGTCTGTCTGTCCGCACTTTTTTCTGTCCGCCCGCAGATCTTATAAACTACTGATGCTAGAGGGCTGCAAATTGGTATGTTGATCATCCACCCTCCAATCATCAAACATACCAAATTGCAGCCCTCTAGCTTGAGTAGTTTTTATTATATTCAAGGTTCAAGTAATCCATAATCGTGTCCTGGCCACCATCGGGCCGTGGTTAAAGTTTCATGGGCCGCGGTTCATACAGCATTTTACCGGGACCAACGAAAGATAGATATATTTTCGATGGCATTGATTATGCGATATATTCAGCCCATTTTTTGCTTGTTTCTATTGCTGTTAGTTATTTTCGATCATTTTGGGAATAGGAAACTTCTTAATGACGTTTTGATTGTATTGCTACAACGGAAATTTCACTTATCTTGTCTTAAGTTTTTCCTGACTGAATATTGTGTACTTATATTCATCCTTTCCCTCCTATCGGTGTCTTCTTTATATTCTACGTTTCCCGTAATGCGAAAGGACGCCTTCTGAATCCTAAGGGAATAACCCTGTCCACGTTTTAATCATAAGGGCATAAAACAAACGGGTAAAGCGAATAAAGAAAAGCAGTGACATCTGAATATCACTTGAGAGTTCGCTCTTTCAGAGTTTCTGGGAATCCACCACTTTCCAGTTATTGATTTTATGTGACTCTGAAGTGGATTGTCGCGCTTTCTTAGAACCAACATCGTCTCCTTAGGCTCATCCCCGCTCTCTCACTCTGAATGACTTTTCTGACCTGGATTCCATTTTAGACCGGAATACTTGCCGATGTTTATTCGTTTTAGGTATTTGTCTGAGTAGAAAATTGTAAGATATAAATAAATTATCTTCTATGTAATTAGTCATAACGCTGTAGGTGAAATGCTGGCTGTGATTTACCTGCATTTTTTAAAAGTACATTCAGAAGGTTCTACCCAATGATGACCAAGGTATAAAAACCCTGCATTCCCTTTTCCAAAATGTAAGTCTTGCTATTCACATAAATACACATTCATATATGTATACGTATATCGCGTGCATACATACTTGTGCATACGTGTGTGTCTGTGTCTATATTAGCATAATGGTCTATAGTAACAGTCACAAAATGGCAAGAAAATCCACCCACTCCCTGTTTTTTGGAAGGCGGGTTTAGTCCAAGTCACGTGAATTGAAAAAAAAAAAAAATTTTTAAAACTTTCGGCTTTTCACTCCTCTGCGTTTCTTATTATTTAAGCCTAATAAGCGACTGGAACCTCAGAATATTACATCTGACCTGATATGTATAATTCTATGACTAGCCTGAAATAATATGGTCTGATTTTACACGAATATAAATCTCTGCTCGAGTTTCCAATTTGCCGCCGCAGTCCGTTCCCAAAATATTGGATGAAATTCCACTCGGGTACAGATGGCAAGACGGTTCTCGACAGGTTCTCTTCAAGTGTCAGTATTTTTGCACTGGGGGGATGGGGGGGGGGGGGGGGGGGGGGGGGGGGGCGGGGGGGGGGGGGGGGGGGGGGGGGCGGGGGGGGGGGGGGGGGGGGGGGGGGGGGGGGGGGGGGGTGGGGGAGAGGAGGTGGGAGGGGGGGGGGTAGGTTGTTAATATATTTCGAGACTGGTTTGCCAAGAGATAAAACAGAGGTAGGGGCCTGCTGCTATTGCCTTCGATCAATGCATTCTAGATTAAAATGTATGTAATTCTAGATATGTTGTAATCTTTTGTAAATATCTTATTGAACAAAATCTTAACGAAAAAAATCACGAGGGATAAACGTTCTTTTAGGTTTTTTTTTTTCTTTTCTCTCGTCTTTCGTGAAATCGCGCGTATCAGCGCATGACCAAAGAGCGTGTATTCTTATTAAGTGTGACATCGAAACTGACAGTTCTTCCTAGTGTTTTTATCTTCTTGGATTAGTTTACTGCCTCTTTAAGGAAAACTATTAAATGCCGAAATTGCCCAAGAAACCTGTTGTCCATGGCTTTCCAGAAATTCATATACATGGAGTTATTTTCAGATCGATTTTAGCCAGCATAAAAAACCTAAAAGAAATTTTATGTGTTTACTTAGCAACAAACGTTAGAGCATAAGTAGGACTAATATCCCAGGCCCATCCAGGCCATATAATGTTTAAAAGATTC
>NC_087203.1:91008027-91011433 GCF_015104395.2 Macrobrachium nipponense | reverse complement strand
ATTTTGGATAAAGTTTTTAGTAATATGAGACCTGTGGTTTTAATAGGCAACTTTTTAAAACATTTTTGGAACTTGCTGTGCAAGATGCCACCTTTGTTTTTAATGGGCAGCTCTTTCTGCAGGCAGAGGGGGTTGCCATGGTTCTCCTTTGGGACCGTTTGTTTGCAAATTTTTTATGGGACATTTGGAGGAGAATTTTCTTAATGATTGTCCTGGAATTTTAAGCCACTTTTTTATAGACGATATGTTGACGATACTTTTGCCTTATTTAATTTTCGTGGCAATACTGACGTCATTGTATTGAAAATTGCTCATAAGTCTCTTGTTGGGATGGAAATTCCAATTAAAGTTTTAGCATAAACGTTGAATAATAAAATGCATTTCAAAGCAAAAATTTACTGGTTTTCATATATTTGTCGAAATAAATTAGTAGAACACCTGCGTTGTTCTGGCAATGTTATTTATTATATTTTCCATTAATATATATACATATCTATATATATATATATATATATATATATATATATATATATATATATATATATATATATACATACATACACTATGATATATATATATATATATATATATATATATATATATATATATATATATATATATATATATATATATATATATATATATATATATATATATATATATATATATATATATATATATATATATATATATATATATATATATATATATGGTATGATATATATATATATATATATATATATATATATATATATATATATATATATATTATATATATATATCTATATATATATATATGATGTATATATATATATATATATCTATATATATATATATATATATATATATATATATATATATATATATATATATATATATATATATATATATATATATATATATATATATATATATATATATATATATATATATAGTATATATATATATATATATATATATATATATATATATATATATATATATATATATATATATATATATATATATACTATATATATATATATATATATATATATATATATATATATATATATATATATATATCTATATATATATATATATATATATATTATATATATATATATATATATATATATATATATATATATATATATATATATATATATATATATATGATAGTATATATATATATATATACTATATATATATATAGATATATATTATATATAAATATACTGATATATATATATATATATAGATATATATATATATATATATATATATATATGTATATATATATATATATATATACATATATATATATATATATATAAAATATATATTATTAAGTTAATTAATTTTGTACATTTCAGAATCATTTCATAGGTTTAAATTGCAATATTCTGCTGAGTAAATGAAACAAATGCGCTTTTAAGGGTAAATTAGATGGTTCTTGCACGGGAAGCTTACCAAGTATTCCAGAGTTTTTATATCAATAGGTGTCAAGGACAGGTCTTAAAACAGCTGTTAGAACTAACTAGATATGCCTAAATCATTATGTATTTTGATGACTATAGTAATAATCCTTGGCTGTTTTTATATACGTTTCCCTTACCAAACGGTTGTCTCCCAGGTGGAAGCCTCAAGTCTATGGAGCCTAATATATATATATATATATAATATATATATATATATCATATATATATTTATATATATATATATATATATATATATCTTTAGCTTAGGCCAGCCAGGAGTACACGAGCCATTCTGTGGCTCCATAGTGGTTTGTAAGCTGTGGCGGGGATTAGCGACAGCTCTCCACAGTCGTTTGTCACAGACAGCTAGTGTGCTCGACATAGCTTATAAACCATGAAAACCTGTAGGAAGCCACATCGCCGCCACACATCGATGCCACTCTGCGGCGCCACAGAGTGGCTTGTGTACCCCTGGCCTCAAAACGTTGACTTGGCATGACGTTTTGGGATTTGTAATGTAAGATTACTATGCTTTTCCCTGCGTCCATACCCTTCATTGCTGTAACGCTGCAATGGTAAAATGCATTTAGTAATACAGGGTGTCCATAAAGTCCCAGTACCATTATGATTATTTATTGCTCAGAATGGTACTGAAACTTTATGGACATCTTGTACTTGCAAACGCTCTAGCATACAACGTTCACTGTCGACGTACCTTGGAACCCCTATGATAACTGACATGAGGAGAGGTGACATTATGATACCAAACAAATGAACGGATGAATAATAGTTTGTGGTTCCTTGGAGGAAAGCCATCGTCCTGAACAAGAGGTTTTGTTCCAAATGAACCGTTTCGTCTTGAGAAATATTCTTTCTTTATCTCACTCAAATAGAGTATATATTTGGTTCAGCGTTTGTTTTCGTTATTAGGAATGTGAATTTTGAATTTAGGACCTGTTAATTAGACTGCAAGAAGTCTCTTGCATACTACCGCCGTTGTATTATATTTTGCTCCAGAAGTGGCATCTTACATCGTATTCTTATTGTACCTCGGAAATGTGTTGCAATAACACGAAAGCGCTCGGTACTCCTTTTATTTTTCCTGTGGCCTTGGCTAAATATATTGTCACGCGCTATTTAGTGACACATAAGCATCGTATCTTATATATTGCTTAACTGGAGAGGTAATTTCTCTCTAGGTAAGTCGCAGTGTTTATCCATAAATTAATTTTATGAATAGGATCGATATTTTAAGGACAATGAACGTCCACGTTTAACTCTTGAAAAGTCAAACTCAAAGTGTATATCAACATATTGTAGTGCAGCAGCACACGTATGCTTTGCGGGAAACAAACTCTAATTTGACTCCTGAAAAATATCATACAAAATATAGTATGAAATATAGAAATTTCCGATACTTCTGAAAACAAAACTGGGATAACAATAGCTTTTATATAACAAGGAATGGCTCGCACCTGCAAAAATTCAAATGGAAATTATTGAAGGCAAGTGAAACGTAAAGGGTTTTTATCCAAAAGTTAGATAGAAATGTGAATTGATTGATGGTGCTGGGATATTGTGCAATTACCTGTGAGTTAAAGATAGTTTCTGATGAACATAAAAAGTGGTAGAAGTGTGGAATTATGATACCGAAAATAATGATAAATATAATGACTTGAAATCGAAATTTAAAACAAAATATTACAAGTACACATGAAAACCGAACTAAGAGTGGCTCATTCTAAAACATCCGATATTTGACAGAAATATTCCGGATATGAAGGATGAAAAACGAACAGAATATTGTTTTTGCTCTCCTTTCCCTTGTGGACAATATTTTTGTGCCTTTACTTTTGTTCCTTCTGCAGGGAGCTTTTATTCAGTTTTAGTCTCGGTTTATTTTTTATCGCCTGTATATACCTTCCGTTTCATTTTAAAGATAGGAC
>NC_087203.1:90990527-91003027 GCF_015104395.2 Macrobrachium nipponense | reverse complement strand
AAAAATCCAACCATTTCATGTTACAGTTATACTTGAAAAATGTTTATGAGCTTTCATTATTATATTTCAGTTTATATTTACTAGCACAATGTGCCCAGTAGAATCTTTACCTTGTCCTACTAAAGTAAATCAGTTACATTTTTCAAAATAAAAATGTGACCTGCTGTAAATTATTAACTTATACTTTTTGTAAGACCCTCTGGCGACCCTCAGAAATACCCTCGTGACCCTTAGTTGGTGAATATCGGTGTCACTTATATGAAACTCCATCATTCTAAATGCTTTTATCAAGTTATTATTTATTTCTTGTATGAACTGAAATGACGTACGATCATGGTTTTCATGTTTCCATATACCAACACGTACCACCCCACAAGACCAAGTAAATTCCATGAAATTCCGCTTCCAATTGATCTTATATCAAGCTCATTCAAATAATCAATCTGGACTTTAACTAATGTGCAGCAGAGTGAGTTTGTAACATTTTAATAGCTTTCTTATTCAGGGTGCAATGAATCTGAATTGGGATAAACAATAATGAAGTTGGACCCTAATCCAAAAACTTCTGTGATTAGTTCACCTTGAGATTCTCGAATCCCTTAATAAGATTAGGCAAGCAGTTCGAGATATTCACGCTGATCCTCTTTCGGACGGTTAATCCCTTCTGGAATCACAGTCAGAGTCTGGAGGCGTTGGTGGTATATTCAGATGCGAATATTCAGCTGAAGGGGAGGTTCGATTGCTGGATTTCACAGAATAAATGGTGTCGGAGAAATATATTACTGTTTTTTAGGTTTGCTTGATTATGTGGGATCTTATAAATGGTCGAGTTGCATTTGGGAGTGAACCTCGAATTGATTGTTTTGATAAAATGAAAAGGCTAGAGAGAGAGAGAGAGAGAGAGAGAGAGAGAGAGAGAGAGAGAGAGAGAGAGAGAGAGAGAGAGAAGTAGTAGTCCGGAGGTACTTGTGGTGATTCAGTGTACCCGTATCGAGAAGTGAAGAAGTGGGAGGGGAAGCGAAAACGTCGACGCCACTACGACAAAGAGAGATTCATCGCAAAAATGAACGTGTTTTCACATTTTGACTTGTGGAAATGATTGTAGAAATGATTCTGAACACTTATTCGTTATTTCAGTATCTTGTCCCGAAGCCCAATTACTACAAAGTTCATTTTTCTTATTGGAACATCTTGTGATATGAATGTTATTTAAAATTTTGGCTTTTCACACGAGCCAACAAAAGTGATATTCAAATATAACTATTACGCGGTTTTTCTGTATAATTCATGTGTAGGCCTAGGGTGGGTTTTTGATTAATAATATATTGCCTATGGAATGTGGAGAACAGTGAGAAGCAACGACCTGAGAAAGCTGATGAATGAGTTTCTTTGGATGGCATGAGATAAAACTGCTTAGTTAGACAAGTCAATGCACGACAGTTTATGAACTCTTCTCAAAGTGCCTTTGTGAAACTGGATGCAACTAGTGTTGCGAGGCGCTAACGAAGTGTGCGTTCGTATGTGCGTGTGCGCCTCTCCCTTTAATAGTTTCATACGCAAGTCTATGGGGGGATTTTTGATAGAGGCGTCTTCGAGAGAAAGGCAAGATGCCGTGGCGCTCACCGGGAGTTTCTTTATTAATGTTTATAGTGTTCCGACTGCTTGGACGGTTCTGGCAGAATTGGCAATGGAGGGACAGATAGTTCCCAGAGGGTTGTAGACTTTTTGGTGACTAATGGTGACTGCCATTACTATTAGACATTTTACTGTTCGGGGTTTTTTGAGTTAGTCTGTAAGACTTGATTACTTGATTGATTAATTATTTATTCATTGTTAATAAATGTTTATTTTGATGATGCGACTCTCTCATTTTCATTACCTGTTAGAGTGGAGAGAAAGAGGTGTCGGTGCTAGAGAGAGAGAGAGAGAGAGAGAGAGAGAGAGAGAGAGAGAGAGAGAGGCTGTGTGTAATACTGTGTGTTGGTTTGCCTGACGTTCGTGCTACACGCTTACCTAATGTAATGCGGGAATCTCCCCATCACACATGTAATTGCCCATGGCCACAGACCAAGAGAACATACTCCAGAAATGAAAGATAAATAAATGTAGTAGTATTTTAAAATAGATGTCTTGTAACTGGGGACGTTTTAGAGAAGCAATTGAAGCCTGGAGTTTTCCTTTTTTGATGTCCTGTAGGAAAATTTTAGTTATTCCATTAATTTGACGTCACTGTCGCAAATAAATGAAAAAGTTCTATTCTTATCAGTGAGGTAAAAGCAAAATTTAGCTTTCTTAAAAAAACTAAAAAAGTAATAATTCCATTTGTGTGGTCTTAAAGTTAGTAATTCGTAGTGTTTCATTTTTTAAGGGATAATTCTATTTGTGTGGTCTGAAAATGAGTAATTCGTAGTGTTTTATTTTTTTGTAAGGGATAATTCTATTTGTGTGGTCTGAAAATGAGTAATTCGTAGTGTTTTATTTTTTTAAGGGATAATTCTATTTGTGTGGTCTGAAAATGGTAATTCGTAGCTTTATTTTTTCGTTTAAAGATTTGTTAAGAGTGTCATTAATATAACTGCTTGACCTATTATGATGGTATGAAAGGAGGTGCCATGTTTATGCGCGAGAGAGAATTTGCGCAAGGCATACCTTGGAAGGTGTGGGGGGTGGGGGGATGGTATGCAGACGAGGGGTGGGGGGATGGGAGGGATGCTTGTATACCGATGTGCCTCATTCATGAGAATTGTAAATGCATTCCAGCCTTGCGTCGTTGTGCCTCATAATGGAGAATTGCCCTCTGTCATTGTGGTTCTTTTATATTGAATACTTTCCCTGAAGAGTGGTTTGGCAAAAGCATCTTTTATACACAACGGGAATGAAAATGGCCTTGCAGTGCGATGCAAATGGAAAGGAATTGTGACTTAAGCGTTAGATAGACTTTTGGTTTTTTAAGATCGATTATTATTTTTATTCGTAATTCGGAAGCTTAAAGGACAACATTGAGCTCACTCCTCGATTAAATTTCACCGACGTCCCTTTTATATGTGTGTATGTATATACGTATACGTATATAGTAGTATATGAGAGAGAGAGAGAGAGAGAGAGAGAGAGAGAGAGAGAGAGAGAGAGAGTGAGTGTGTGTGTGTTTCTACAAATAAAATTTTACCTTGATATACATTGCAGAATATTTCTCTAGTTACCAGTTTTTCGCACTCCAAAGTTGAGGGTAATAGAAATATTGATTGTTTTAAGGATTTTTCTTTGAATTTATTCTCTCTTATTTTGAAGTGTATGGTGACTTGATAAACGGCAGAACATTTTACGGGGGCGGGGGCGTTTTCCATTTCACGAATGGGTCATTGGTTTGATTTCTTTAGCCTAAATTGCTGGAAGAGATTGATGTTTCGTCTGGAAGTTTAGGGCTATTGGTTGTAGTTTTCTGTAAAATTAAGCTATTGAGATGGATATTTGTCAGTCCGTCCGCACTTTTTCTGTCCGCCCTCGGATCTTAAAAACTACTGAGGCTAGAGGGCTGCAAATTGGTATGTTGATCATCCACCCTCCAATCATCCAACATACCAAATTACATCCTTCTAGCCTCCGTAGTTTTTATTTTATATAAGGTTAAATTAAGTCGTGATTATGCATCTGGTACCACTATAGGTGCCACAACACAGGCCACCACCGGGTCGTGGTTGACAGTTTCATGGCTCGCGGCTGAGTTTCATACAGCATTATACGCTGTACAGAAAACTCAATTGCGACAAAGAAACTTCGGCACATTTTTTACTTGTTCATCTTCTGGTGTGAATCCTTTTGAGACATTTTCATCGTCCTCTCTCTCTCTCTCATAGTTACGTGCATGTCAATATCTGTGTAAACGATTGCACAGTCAATTAGCGGGACTTTTGTTTATAGGCAATTGTGATGGTTTCCCCTCTCTTGCCATGTTTTCTACGGGCTGCTCTATGAGCAAGAGCCCGTGCTGGCATAAGGCCAGCTTAATCTCCAACAACATTGCCATGAGTTAGTTTTCAGCCTTGAGATTCTTCATCATTGGCTGGGAAGAACTCGTAACGCGTATCATTCTCCGTAAGAGCTGGAATACTGTTCTGGTGCAGGAAGGCTGAGAAACTCCCTATACCTAAATAGGTACAGATTCTTTGTGGAATCTCCACCGACATTTGTTTCAAGACTATTACCCTTAATGTTTATAAAATGGTGAATTATTTCCTTATATGTATTTTGTATATTATTATCAAGAATTTCGGTGAACTGGTAATTTTGCTCCATTAGTAGAAGAAAAAGGAGAGTGGAACTGCGTGCTTTCGACTCTCCATGTAATACAACTTACTTCCGAGCGTATATGATATTTGATAATTCCCTCAAAATATCCCTTTCTTTAGCATGACTATCTTGATAAAATTTGAAAATGACTTTCAGTCATTTTCACTACATCAGAGATCAAGTGTCTTACGCGTACAGAACACCATTCGTTTCTGTTTTGTTCGAATTCTGGTATTGATAATATCGGTCAGAAACCTCAAAAGCATTGTCCATTACGTTAATAATCTTTACTCTGATATCTGTGGGATTATAGACACAGGAATGAATATAATAATTTCTATTTCCATAATCCCACAGATATCAGAGTATAGATTATTAACGTAATGGACAATGCTTTTGAGGTTTCTGACCGATATTATCAATGCCAGAATTTGAACAAAACAGAAATTGTGTGTCAGTTTTAACCGAAAGGTTTTCTGTACGCGTAAGACACTTTGTAATATTATTACAATTCGATGTTACCTAGCTTCGACGAACAAGTAAATTATTATATCATATATTTAGGTCATGGAAGACTATAACTTTTTCTTAATTCTTTCTATGAATTTAATGCAAAGGTTCGCTATATATACATGTAGCACTATATCATTAAAAGTGACTGCTTTTTTGGGATGGAAACAAATGTCATCATTAGCATATTTAATTCAGAACGTATAAAACGTATCGGTGTTGTCTGTAAAATTATCATGGAATCTACATATAGATATATATTGTGTTTGAGTGTGTGTGCTTGCGCGCGCGCGCTTGAAACCTTGACAGTTTTGACTCGACGTGAAAATCTCTTTATAATGCGTGTGTCTATTTATCGTAAAAATCAGACAGACTAATCTGTGGAACACATTAGTCTGTGGAACACAATGACGTTAACGGGTTTATCAATAGCCAGTTGAAGCCTTTCAAGCTGTTTCTGGTACGTCTCTCCTCGGAGTGTTGTCTGAATGGTAATCGCCGGAGGAACAAGCGCAAATAGACTATGTATTTCAGCCCAATCACCAGACCAGTAGCCAGGAGATTCCAAATATTCAATAAACATAAAGAGAAATTGAGTTCAAAACGCGATTTACAGTTTATAATAATGGGGAGATCTGCAGTTACCCAATTTTAAGTTTCAAAGTTTAATGAACATTGACATATAGTATGTGTTTTCCTCTACATATCCGGTAATCTACGTATCCGGACTTGAACTTTTGTCATGTTAGTTTTCTCAGAGCCTGAGGATATTCGCTAAATTCAATATTAAAGTTTTGAAGCCTCGATATGCTTTCACGGAGAATGTTCACTGAAGCAAAACCGTCAGGATTTGTCGTGTACTTTTGTTTAAAGTCCCCTATCATGAAAGTAAGATAAGCCACAGTTTTTCTCCCTCCTGTTTTTTCAGAAAATATTATTTCCACTAAAATCTATCTATGTGCTGAAATGCATTTCTGATCAAAGCAATGTGCATGTTATAATCTCCACATAGAACAATGCCTTCACATCGATCAGCATAAAAGAGATTGAGTGATTTATGATTACTAAAACTGGCGTGGCAACATCTAGGTTATTGACGCCCTACTGTAATCCATGACTGAACTGAATCCAACCCGTCCCCCTACCCCCACCCCCAACTCACTAAGTGCTGCTCAGGTTTACATCAAGGTCCTGCATTGGTTGTTATTGCCCCACTTTCTACGGGGGCTTATTGGTTCTCATCTGCAGTGTTTGAGGTGACTCCTTACATCACACTGAGTTCGTGGGAAATAGAGTCGCAAATAGTGGAATCAGAATAAGGGTCACTGAAGTGTGATCATATCTTCAATCTTAAGTTTTTTTCATTTACGTATTTATTTATTTATTATTATTTCAGTAGATGAAACCTATTCACATGGAGCAAGCCCACGGGCCTATTAAACTGAAATTCAAGCTTCCAAAGAATGTTGGTTTTAACCTCCCTCCACAGACACCCCCCTCCCCCTCCAACTGCAGCAGTAACCGATCATGATACAGAGCCAGTGATTTTTCATCGACCTGGGGGAATCGCGAACCCGCAACATCTCAGTGGTATGTCACGACACTAACCACTTTACCAGCGAGATAGGCTATTGATCCATGTAGCGACCTTCTTTATGCAAATATATTTGGTGTTGATGGACAGTCTTCTAATACTTAGCTATTTCCAGCAAGGACCTTTTCGATGGTGATACGAGCTTTCTTTACTTACCACAGGAAAGCAATGATTAATTTATTAATTATTGGGGAGGTGGATGACGTTTATGCCTAAATGCTTTGTTCGAGAATGCATAACCGACCTCGGGGAATAATTCTGGGCGGTATGGATAACCGATACAATAATGGCGAAGAGATCTCTGCTTCTCTTTGAAATTCGCGAGTGGTGGTACGAAACCCTGAAGCCCTTTTGCTTTGTGGTTAGAATTTTGCATTCAAATATTGCACTTTTACTCCGTGTTTATCTTATACACTTTTTATGATGTCCGCAAGTTCCTCGTTGGGCGAGTGGTTTTCGCTCTCGGCTGCCAATCCGGTGGTCCGAAGTTCGATTCTCGGCTCTGCCAACGCGGAATCAGAGGAATTTATTTCTGATGATAGAAATTCATTTCTCGACATAATGTGGTTCGGATCCCACAATAAGCTGTAGGTCCCATTGCTAGGTGACCAATTGGTTCCTAGCCACGTTAAAATATCTAATCCTTCGGGCCAGCCCTAGGAGAGCTGCTAATCAGCTCAGTGGTCTCGTTAAACTAAGATATACTTACTTATGATGTTCGCTCGCTTTTCTCTTGCTAATCATCTACCAGTTTAACTCATAGAATTTATCGCATGACTTACGAGGGATTTGATATACAAGGCCTTGTTAGGGTTCCTTTGAAGTGACTTTTTTCGTTGTATTGTCGCCCTTAAATTCTACGTGTCTCTTCATTTTTACCCAAGAAAATGGAGACTGAGCTTGAAGGAAGATATTTTTGTATGGAATTGCAAGAAAAATTTTTCTGTGATATGGTTCCTTGTTTTAGTTTTCTAAAAAGAAAAAATCTCTTGTGCCGGCTTTGTTTGCTGTCCGCACTTTTTTCTGTCCACCCGCAGATCTTACAAACTACTGATGCTAGAGGGCTGCCAATTGGTATGTTGATCATCCACCCTCCAATCATCAAACATACCAAATTGCAGCCCTCTAGCTTGAGTAGTTTTTTTTATTATATTTAAGGTTCAAGTAATCCATAATCGAGTCCTGGCCACCATCGGTCCGTGGTTAAAGTTTCATGGGCCGCGGCTCATACAGCATTTTACCGGGACCAACGAAAGATAGATATATTTTCGATGGCATTTATTATGCGATATATTCAGCTCATTTTTTGCTTGTTTCTATTGCTGTTAGTTATTTTGGATCATTTTGGGAATAAGAGACTTCTTAATGACGTTTTGATTGTATTGCTACAACGGAAATTTCACTAATCTTGTCTTAAGTTTTTCCTGACTGAATATTGTGTACTTATATTCATCCTTTCCCTCCTACTGTGTCTTCTTTATATTCTACGTTTCTCGAAATGCGAAAGGACGCCTTCAGAATCCTAAGGGAATAACCCTGTCCACGTTTTAATCAGAAAGGCATAAAACAAACCAGTAAAGCGAATAAAGAAAAGCAGTGACATCTGAATATCACTTGAGAGTTCGCTCTTTCAGAGTTTCTGGAAATCCACCACTTTCCAGTTATTGATTTTATGTGACTCTGAAGTGGATTGTCGCGCCTTCTTAGAACTAACATCGTCTCCTTAGGCTTATCCCCTGCTCTCCCACTCTGAATTACTATTCTGGCCTGGATTTCCTTTTAGACCGGAATACTTGACGATGTTTATTAGTTTTAGGTATTTGTCTGAGTAGAAAATTGTAAGATATAAATAAATTATCTTCTATATAGTTAGTCATAACGCTGTAGGTGAAATGCTGGCTGTGATTTACCTGCATTTTTTAAAAGTACATTCAGAAGGTTCTACCCAATGATGACCAAGGTATAAGAACCCTGCATTCCCTTTTCCAAAATGTAAGTCTTGCTATGCACATAAATACACATTCATATATGTATACGTATATCGCGTACATACATACTTGTGCACACGTGTGTCTGTGCGTCTATATTAGCATAATGGCCTATAGTAACAGTCACAAAATGGCAAGAAAAATCCACCCACTCCCTGTTCTTGGAAGGCGGGTTTAGTCCAAGTCACGTTAATTGAATTCTTTTAAATTTTCGGCTCTTCACTCCTCTGAGTTCCTTATTATTTAGGCCTAATAAGCGACTGGAACCTCAGAATATTACATCTGACCTGATATGTATGATTCTATGACTAGCGTGAAATAATAGGTCTGATTTCACGCGAATATAAATCTCTGCTCGAATTCCAATTTGCCGCCGCAGTCCGTTCCCAAGATATTGGATGAAATTCCACTCGGGTACAGATGGCAGACGGTGCTCGAGGTTCTCTTCAAGTGTCAGTAATTTTGCACATGGTGTTGTGGGGGGGTTAGGTGTTAATATATTTCGAGACTGGTTTGCCAAGAGATAAAACAGAGGTAGGGGCCTGCTGCTATTGCCTTCAATCAGTGCATTCTAGATTAAAATGTATGTTGTTCTAGATATGTTGTAATCTTTTGTAAATACTATATTGAACAAAACCTTAAAGAAAAAAAATCACGAGGGCTAAACGCTCTTTTCTCTCTCTCTCTCTCGTTGTCTTTCGTGAAATCGCGCGTATCAGAGCATGACCAAAAAGCGTGTATTCTTATTAAGCGTGACATCGAAACTGACAGTGCTCTAGTTTTTTATCTTCTTGAATTAGTTTACTGCCCCTTTAATAAAAACTTAAATACCGAAATTGCCCAAGAAACCTGTTTCCCATAGCCTTCCAGAAATTCATGTACAAGGAGTTATTTTCAGATCGATTTTAGCCAGGATAAAAAAAAACTAAAGGAATATTTGTGTGTTTACTTAGCAACAATCGTTAGAGCATAAGTGGGACTAATATCCCAGGCCCACGCAGGCCATACAATAAAATTTAAATTTAAAAGATTTCCGGATATCCCCTATATATATATATATATATATATATATATATATATATATAATATATAATAAATATATATATATATATAATATATATATAATATTTACATATATAATTCATATATAAGGATAATATACATATATATTCATATATACGTATATATATATATATATAGATATCTATATATATATATATATATATATATATATGGTTCTGAATTCCTCGTTCACTCCTAGAAAATGTTGTTCAACACCGAAGAAAATTGGCCTTGAATGGAGGAACGAGAGATCACGACAAAGAAAAGAGAAAAACTGTGGCAGAAGGCCGATATTACTGAGGAAGGAGGAATTTACATAAAAGCTGGACTTTAGTTTTAAATGCACTATATTTACATTAATTTACATAGGTCCAGGAACTAATAAGGTGGTTGATTGTCGATCCACCGGAAACATGTGGCTGGGGGGGCAACCAAACACGGTGTTCAGAATCTTGTGCAAACAGGTTATTGAAAATGCAAGGCTTACTCCAAAGGGTTCCCAACCTTTACCACAGTCAGGCACGGTGTTTATCTGGAAATCCTGGGCTTGGTAGTCTTCTTATCTGCTGATATTTCTGTGCACTATGGACATATAAAAATACTTGGGATTTTCCCAGAGGAGGCAGGGGAAGCAGAAAGGGGCAAAGTGTTATCTGCAGGGCGAGATAGCAGAAGCTTCTGACCGCTCCTAGGTCTAAGGATCTTCTCAGGGCGAACCGCTGGTCCCTGCTCCTTTTAAAATTTCTCCTGGTAACTTCCACCCACGCCCTGTGGGGGCGGGGGGGTAAATTCAACAGCCAATGGGAGCAGAGATAGCTTTCTAGAGAATGGATGATTTCAGTTCAAAGGGGCAACTTGTATATAGACAAGGATGAATGAATCTTGTTATAAGAGACCTTAACTTTCCTTGGTTCTGGCTTAAAATCTTGAACATTATATATCCAAAAGCTCTTTGACCACAAGGTTAGTTTAGGTTTGTCGTCCTCTTGAGAAAGAGTTAGACTCAATTAAATATAAAACAGAGGGAAGTTATTCAATTTTGACATGGAAATAGGAAAAAATCGTATACTGATGAAATTATGTGTGAAAGCCACATTTTCACTTTTAAAGAAATTGATATCAATAGCCAGGCCTTTATTTGGATGCAAATGGGGTCCACTGTGGGCAATCTCGGAATGGGTTTTTTTTTAGACTTCCTTGCTCGCTAGCTATCTCAATTTTTCATTGTCATAATAAAGTATCTACGGTGGTTGTTGGCAAAGGAATTCTGGGCAAAATGATTGAAAAGGCAAATTTCCCCAGTATCACTTTGGAAAATAGCAAGAGTAAAAAAATTACTCTGTGGATATAATGGATAGTTTTAAAAATTGTGTTGAGGACAAGGGTATATAGAAAAGGTAACCGCTTACTTTTTCCAATTTTAGTATGAACATACGAAAAGGCAGCGGTATGTTGTGCTTTTCACTGTCTTTGAGATCCCATAGCTCGACCTCCTCAAGGATAAAATTAGTTTTGTTTCTGATGTTTCTTTAAAAAGTTGGGGTGCCAAGAACCTGTTTTTTATAAAGAAAGTTCACTTTTAGGCAAAAGGCATATTTATGGTGACGAGAAAAAAGTTTGGGATAAAAAATAGTCAGATAATTGAACGCCCTCAGTTGCAGTTGGAAAAAGTTTGCCAAAGTTTACGCCCATAATAATACCCTTAGGAGGAAGCTCCGTGGGAATAAAGGGGAACTTCCCGTAACAAATTAAAACTTACTTCTAGAGACACTGTTCCTTGAGAATATTATGTATTGTATCGGGGGTAAACGGGCAGAAGTTTGAAAAGCAGATTACGTGAGCAGAGGAATTTCCACTTCTGATGAGTAGCAGAAGTTACAATACATTGTTAGCAAGGAAATGATTGAAGGGGTTTTCAGAATGCCACAATCATACTATAATGGGCGTAATGTCTGTCTGTCTGTCTGTCATTCAATCACAGCCAAACGACTGGTCAGATGGGCATGAAACTTGGCAGGGTTATGGTGGGGACCCCTAAGATGGTTTGTAATGGGGTTTCATCCAACCTAACCCCCTCCTTTGTAGGGGGTGGGGGTGAGAAGGGATTCCCTGAAACGGAGCTGTTTCTGGCTGTGAAAGGAGGCTGGTTATTCCCGTAGACTTAGTTACTTTATGAATTTTCATACATAATTTCTGTACAACTTCCCTGGAGAAAGTTGCGAATATTTCAGCTCGGACACAATAGAAGATGAAAATTATCATCAATATCCGCAAGATTTTTTGAATAACTAAAATCCATCGGGACTGCCAGTGCACAAAATAACATTGAAGAAGTACTGCCCGGGAATGTTGCTTCGGAATTTCGATCCTGCCAATGGACATTGCAACGGAACGAGGTACACCATTATGGAGCTAAACTCCCACGTCATTGAAACAGTGATAGCAACGGGCCCTCACACCGGCAAACGTCTGTTCATCCCCCGGATTCCTCTGATGCCTTCGGACAACCAGTTTCCATTCCAGTTACGGCGCAGGCAGTTTCCCATCAACCTGGCCTTCTCATTCACTGCAAACAAGTCGCATGGCCAGACTTTGGATCGTGTTGGTGTGTTTCTGCCATCACCCATGTTCACGCATGGCCAACTGTATGTGGCAATGAGCAGAGCAACTGACTCTGCCTACTTGAAATTAAGTTGTGGACAAACTGATAATATTGTGTACAAAGAGGTTCTATAGTAGGTATGTATAAAAATCGCCCTTATTTTAATATTGCTGAACAAATAGTACATATGAATTTTTCACTTCTGCACCCATACGATGGGTAAGTTTGATAGTAATGTAAAAAAAAAAGAAAAAAAAAGAAAAAACAATGAAATGAAAGTTATGAGATTATAAATTTTAGTGGAAGATGCGCTGCTTTGCAAATATTTTTTTAAAAATTACACTGTATATGTAAACTCATTAAAGAAACAAGTTGAAGAAAATAAATTCTTTATTGACCATAAAGAAACAAGAACAAGAAAATAAATTCTTTATTGACCATAAAGAAACAAGAACAA
>NC_087203.1:90980527-90985527 GCF_015104395.2 Macrobrachium nipponense | reverse complement strand
AATACTAACCCTCACTTAAATATAATTACCTCATTACATTTCCTTCCTGGTACACTAACCACTCATCATCCTCACGCATCATTACCTCACCTCATGTATTTTAACAATTCCTGCGACACATCACTGCTGTGCGTACCACACTCTGGAATGATTGCGTCTCCATTTAACTGTATTGAGTAGGTTAGGCTAATGATTTAGTACCAGGGCATTAGGTTAGTAACAAGTAGAATTTTCAAGTAACCTTATCTAGGGGTAGAGTAGACTGTCGTCACAGACAACCCGTAGTTATTACTTAGGCTAGACTACATTACTCCATTAAGTTAGTACACTTAGCATCTCCACCTATAAGTTAGGTAGGCCACTGTAGTTAGCTGTATCGCTGCTCTAAAAACTTCAAGTTTTGAGTAGGAGAACTGGGTAGTCGAGACGATCAACTTATTTAAGCCAAGACCTTCACGCCCGAAAGGGAGTGAATGCCTTCTTAACAGGGGGAGCTGTGACGTTTATAGATCGTTTCGTCTACCCAGCAATTAATTAATTAAAAGTTTGATTTGTAAAACGGCAGCAATCTTCCTCCAAATATCAGCTGATTTGGGTGGGAAACCAACGCTAGCCGTTCCAGGGTTAAGAATTTCCTGTGAGAAGGGAGAATATAGTCTTTTTGTCAGCTTTAGGGACGTATCTCGAAGGGAAGGATGTAGGGCAGACTGGCACTTCTTAGACCTCTACCTTAAGCTCTTTTTCCTGTGAACCCTCTGCTGGCTGTATGTTCTGTTTCCAGGATCTGCCCTGCTCGTGGGGGGTTAAGCTGATTCCCAACACCCAGGCAAAATGCCTGCGATCTGCCCCAGTCGTCTCCAGACGTTGACCTCGGACGGATGTCCGACCACCTGCCTCCCATTTAGGCTTATCCATGGGGTTAGTGGCGCGCCAAACGACCCAGGCCTAAGACAAAGCCAGGCCACATTTTTTTCTACAAAGATCCACTGAACACCACATCCAGGTACGTCTTGTGAAACAGCATATTGCCAGACCCTTACATCCTATTATCTATTTGAATCCCCATTTTCCAATTCAATTTCAAAACCAAAAAGAACTCATCCCTTTGTTTCCCTCTCACTGCCTCATGGCCGCATGTTTCGCTTGTGTGATCGTCCCAGACAAATGAAGTCATTGCATACCTCAGTGAAACATTAAAAAGTTCCTTTTCCCCAGTGTTAGAGAACAAAACAATCATAATTTGGGGCAAGAAAATCCTTTTTCTTTTATCTTGTTTAATCTGGGATTATTTTCCAGATTCCCTGAGTCACGTGTCACGTCTATCTGCCGCAAGTGTTTGCATTACCGAAGATTATGAAACCAGCTTTCACGAATCACATTTTAGCCAGCTATCCATTTGTGAGAGATATATGGGTCCCAACGTGTGGACGCTGCATTTACTTTTCTCCAGGCCAGTAAGGGCCTTTTGTAAATAAATAGCTGTAAAGTAACTAGCTGAGTTTCTGGCGACCTGTTCCTCTAGATTAAATATTCATTATAAATCAGTTTTACGGTAAGTTCAATTAATTTCATCTTGTCCTCCCTCAATTATTTCTGTTTACGTATCGAGCCTCCCTCAAGGCCGGGTTCATACGTAAATATATATATATATATATATATATATATATATATATATATATATATATATATATATAATATATATATATATATATATACATATATATATATATATATATATATATATATATAATATATATATATATATATATATATATATGTGTGTGTGTGTGTGTGTGTGTGTGTGTGTTTTAATCTAATCAAATGCCACAGAAAAATAAACTAGATTTTCAGTACCAAACGTATTATACCATTTAAGTTATCCTAGGAACTAAGTTTCCTGTGAATTATCAAATGCCTTCAGCATTCCGTTCAAGAGTCTTCTGTACATAAAACATTAACAGCCATCAAATCATAATCCAATATATATAGATATATATATATATATATATATATATATATAATATATATATATAATATATATATATATGTGTGTGTGTGTGTGTGTGTGTGTGTGTGTGTGTGTGTGTGTAATTATAATAGGCACAATGCCCTCTTAACTTCTCAAATTCTTTGCTCTTTTCTGGATACGCTTGTCACTAAAGAGCCTCGAGATCCAACTTCAAAGAAATCTAAAGAAATCATGATGTCCTGTAGCAGAAAACGAACCCGCGATACCATAATCACAACGAGGTCACCTTGCCGACCTGACCACGAGAAGCATAAAAGTCTATTCGCTCTCGTACATACATATATACCTGTCGTTTTCAGATATATATTTATTAGATACCAGAGATGGAATAGACCCATCCTCACCATCGTTTTCAAGTGGGCAATCGTTTTATTGCTTTTTATTCTGAAATATAATGCAGAATCTACTAGTCAATTTTACCAGTACATATGTATCTGGTAAAAAGGATTAGTATATTCTACATTATATATATGCATACATATATATATATATATATATATATATATATATATATATATATATATATATACAAATATACACATGCATAACCACAAAATACAAGTATGTATGCTATTTCTTTAAGCTTAATAGGTATATCATTTTATAATTTTGTAGAGTCAAATGAATGATTCTCACATTTATATTCTAACCTTATTGCATTTTTTGTAAAAATAAAAATCCTTTGAACTAAGAATTTCTGTATTCACTTGCATCGTTTGCTTTTGGAAAATCCGATTAGGGGATTTTATTTCTTGTTTGCGTCCTATTATTTTTAGAACAATATGCCTGTATGTATGAATAATATTCCTAAAAGCAATGCTCTTTATAATGATTCTCTGTTTTAGAACAATATGCCTGTATGTATGAATAATATTCCTGAAAGCAATGCTCTTTATAATGTTTCTCTGGGAAACGGCGGAGAACTTTTTGTGTGGGTTTTTATAAGTGATTTATTATTTAATTATATTCTTTTTAATTATTTTTCTAACTTATTTTTATCTGCTTTCTTCGATTAGCTTGTAATAGGAAACATACAAATACACTACACACACACATACTTCAGAATTCTAAACTATGTTCCTAATAAGGGTTCGACCCAAAAAATGAAAATAATGACTGGTATGTTCTTGAACCCAAGTTCAGGAGACTTCATAGCACCAGCTGCTTCATATCCTTATCAAGAACACGCATCTACTGGTCCCATTTTCCCAATCAGAACTACTGCCCATAGGTTACCTACATCATTGTCAATTTAGTGAAGCTTCACACATACGCCGGTGCATTAACAAACTGTTTCCATGAATTCTAAGTTTTCATAGTAATGCAATAATGATAAAATTGCTCTAATATGTATATATACTATAAATAGATACGCTAATTCCACTTATTCCCACGGTTTTGTGTAAGTCTTATACACAGTTTGGAGGGTAAACACACAACCAATTGGCAACACTAGTTACCGAGCAGGAGATGCGCCTCTTCACTGTCTCCATCACGCATCCGCAGTCGAATCTCATTCACGTTAAGAGTTTTCAGTCTCAACACGTTTTTCCTTGCCCCCTTTCCTCTCTTATCTAAAGCCCACCAGTTTTTCGTTTTCGAGTTTGATGTATCACCATTTCTGAGCCCGCATGTACTATTCACAAGTAATTTATTAAACAGCTTCCACACGTGTAGATTATTAAGAAAAAAATTGTTTTGCTTGAATTTTCTGATCCACAACAAAACCCTAAAAACCATTTTTTAATTTTTTTTTTGCCCTCTTTCTCCAAAATCCGTTACATAGGATTCTTCATGATAATCTGATAAAAATATTGCACGTTTGTGTGTGTGTGTGTGTGTGTTTGAGCTCCAGATGTTTCTGTTTCTGCTCAAATCACATTATTTTTCACTTACCCCAGGAAGAATTTAATTTTTTTTTAATTCATTAAGGACTTTTCATGGTGTCTGATCTTTGTAACGCTCGTAGATGATTATAAGATTATAATATTTTTCGTATACATACATTGTATTAAAACTGCTTTCATTCTTTCCCCTATTGTGTCATGCATAATTTCCAAATACCAGATCTTCGTTATTTGTTAAACGTTACCAGTAAATACTCCCCCATTCTCGTACTCATATTGATAATCCAGTTACTAGTTTTTCTTCAATTTTGTTATATTTTGTCTGAAAAACGGCAGGCGGAGATACATGTCCGTTAACGTATCTCGTCATTCATGTGCCACAGTTATTTCCATTTTTATTTGTTTTGGCAAGATTTTTATATATGGATTTTTTTTTTAGAGCATAGTGTCGCCAGACAGGAAATGGCAACGATTAAAGGAAACAGATAGGACTTCAAGAATGGTCAGGACTCTTGGGTCCTGAGACTGAAAAAGGCCATAAGAATCCAGATAGTACCAATATATACACACACATACACACACACATGTTATATATAAATTATATATATGTATATATATATATATATATATATATATATATATATATATATATATATATATATATATATATATATATATATATATATATATATATATGTGTGTGTGTGTGTGTGTGTGTGTGTGTGTGTGTGTGTGTGTGTGTGTGTATTATATTGGTGCTATCTGGATTCTTTTGATATATATATATATATATATATATATATATATATATATATATATATATATATATATATATATATATATATATATATATATATATATATATATATACAAACATTAAAGGGCATTTTATGAGCTGTCCAACCTTTGGACTTCACAGGGAAGTGTGCATGCTTGTGTAGGATTTTATCTTTAATGGCTCCACATTTTAACAATTTTTTTTTCAATTTTATTTCTTTTGGCATTATGTGTTGACTTAAAGCCGATAAAAACATCAAAACATTCCACAGTCACACGGTCCGAAGCACTTGCTTCCACCGTACTAAGTGTCGTTCTTAAATGCATTTGGCCAAGTAATCCTGGAG
>NC_087203.1:90979016-90980027 GCF_015104395.2 Macrobrachium nipponense | reverse complement strand
TAATGTTTAAAAGATTCTGGATATATAATATATAATCTATATATATATATAATATATATATATTAATATAAAATATCTATATATTTTATATATATATATTATATATATATATCTATATCTAATATATATATACATATATATATATTGTTCTGAATCTCTTCGTCACTCCTAGAAAATGTAGTTTAACACTGAAAAAAATTGGCCTTGACTGGAGGAACGAGAGATCACAACAAAGAAGAGAGAGATAAAAAACTGTGGCAGAAGGCCGATATTACTGAGGAAGGAGGAATTTACATAAAAGCTGGGGGACTTTAGTTTTAAATGCACTATATTTACATTAATTTACATAGGTCCAGAACTAATAAGGTGGTTGATTGTCGATCACTGGAAAAACATGCGGCTGGGGGGGGCAACCAGACACGGCGTTCAGAATTTTGTGCATACGGGTTATTGAAATTGCAAGGCTTACTCCAAAGGGTTCCCAAGTTGTACCACAGTCAGGCACGGTGTTTGTCTGGAAATCCTGGGCTTGATAGTCTTCTATCTGCTGATATTTCTGTGCACTATGGACATATAAAAATACTTGGGATTTTCCCAGAAGAGGCAGGGGGAGCAGAAAGGGGCAAAGTGTTATCTGCAAGGCGATTAAGCAGGGGGGAGCTTCTGACCACTCCTAGGTCTAAGGATCTTCTCAGGGCGAGCCGCTGGTCCCTGCTCCTTTTAAAATTTCTCCTGGTAAGTTCCACCCATGCCCTTTGGGGGGGGGGGGGGGGGGGGGGGGGGGGGGGGGGGGGGGAGTAAATTCAAAAGCCAATGGGAGCAGAGATTGCTTTCTAGAGAATGGATGCTTTCAGTTCAAAGGGGTAACTTGCATATAGACACGGATGAATGAATCTTGTTATAAGAGACCTTAACTTTCCTTGGTTCTGGCTTAAAATCTTGAACAATATATATCCAAAAGCTCTTTGACCACAAGGTTAGTTTAGGTTTGTCGTTTTTTTAAGAAAGAGT
>NC_087203.1:90929016-90974016 GCF_015104395.2 Macrobrachium nipponense | reverse complement strand
AATTATTTTAGCTTATTTTTATCTGCTTTTTCGATTAGCTTGTAATAGGAAACATACATACAAATACACTACACACACATACTTCAGAATTCTAAACAATGTTCCTAATAAGGGTTCGACCCAAAAAATGAAAATAATGACTGGTATGTCCTTGAACCCGAGTTCAGGAGACTTCATAGCACCAGCTGCTTCATATCCGTAGCAAGAACACGCATCTACTGGTCCCATTTTCCCAATCAGAACTACCGCCCATAGGTTACCTACATCATTGTCAATTTAGTGGAGCTTCACACATACGCCGGTGCATTAACAAACTGTTTCCATGAATTCTAGTTTTCATAGTAATGTAATAATGATAAAATTGTCTATAAATGTATATATACTGTAAACACATACTACCAATTGGCAACACCAGTTACCGAGCAGGCGATGCGCCTCTTCACTGTCTCCATCACGCATGCGCAATCGAGTCTCATTCACGTTAAGAGTTTTCAGTCCAACACGTTTTTCCTTGCCCCCTTTCCTCCCTTATCTAAAGCCCACCAGTTTTTCGTTTTCGAGTTTGGTGTATCACCATTTCTGAGCCCGCATGTACTATTCACAAGTAATTTATTAAACAGCTTCCACACATGTAGATTATTAAGAAAAAAAACTTGTTTTCTTTGCTGAATTTTTCTGATCCGCTAACAAAAACCCTCTCTTTCTCCAAAATCGGTTTAATAGATTCTTCATGATAATCTGATAAAAAATATTGCACGTATGTGTGTGTGTGTGCGTGTGTGTTTGAGCTCCAGATGTTTCTGTTTCTGCTCAAATCACATTACTTTTCACTTACCCTAGGAAGAATTTAATTTTTTTTTTTTTATTCATTAAGGACTTTTCATGGTGTCCGATCTTTGTAACGCTCGTAGAAGATTATAAGATTATAATCTTTTTCGTATACATACATTGTATTAAAACTGCTTTCATTCTTTCCCCTATTGTATCATGCATAATTTCCAAATACCAGATCTTCGTTATTTGTTAATCGTTACCAGTAAATAAATACTCCCCGATTCTCGTACTATATGATAATCCAGTTTCAGTTTTTCTTCAATTTTGTTGAAAAACGGCAGGACGGAGATACATGTCCGTTAACGTATCTCGTCATTCATGTGCCACAGTTATTTCCATTTTTATTTGTTTTGGCAATATTTTTATAATTCGATTTATTTTTTTTTTAGAGGATAGTGTCGCCAGACAGCAAATGGCTGCGATTAAAGGAAACAGATAGGAGAACCTCACTGTAGAATTATTTTCAACATTGCTAACTGTAAAAAGAAGTTTGACCATTGCGAGCTTCAAGAATGGTCAGGACTTCTTGGGTCCTGAGACTGAAAAAGGCCATAAGAATCCAGATAGTACCAATATAATACACACACACACACACACACACACACACACACACACATATATATATATATATATATATATATATATAATATTATGTAACATATGTATATATATAATTATATATATTATATATGATATATATTAGAATATTATATATATAATATAATATATATATCTATATTATAATGGTACTATCTGGATTCTTTTGATTATAATATATATATATATATATACTATATATATATATATATATATATATATATATATATGAACTTAAAGGGCATTTTATAAGCTGTCCAACCCTTTGGACTTCACAGGGAAGTGTGCGTGCTTGTGGGTAGGATTTTATCTTTAATGGCTCCACATTTAAAAATAAAAATTTTCAATTTTATTTCTTTTGGCATTATGTGTTGACTTAAAGCCGATAAAAACATCAAAACATTCCACAGTCACACGGTCCGAAGCACTTGCTTCCACCGTACTAAGTGTCGTTCTTAAATGCATTTGGCCAAGTAATCCTGGAGAGCATTTTGTTTCATCAAGTCATTGACAAGGAAATTCGCTCCTAGAATATGCTATGTAGTGTAATTCTACTGTTTAAGTTTTATCTTTGATTGAAAGCTGACGAACCTCAGTTTTGCCACCAGTGATGGCGGCTTCTTTGCCCAAACTTGGAAAGCAAGGGGCTAATTTTCCACATTTTGGCCACATTTCTTTACCTTTGTTCAGTTTTTACTAGAATATTGCCACGCAAATTATGTGACCTCCCGCTTTTTCCCGTATCAAATTCTACCTCCGCATTTCCATAAATCACCTACAGTTTGTGCCCTCTTCCCTACCTCTTTCGTTTGCTTCGTGAGCACTATTTCTATTCCCGGTAACATAGCCTTTGCTTTTGATTTATATTACATCAATAACTTATTCTCTTGTACCACTCATTTTTTTAAATTTATTTATTTACTACGTGTCACTTTCTCCTTTGAGGCAAAATGCGCTGGGGAAAGTTGACCTCCACCGCTTTCCGAGAGAAGGATTTTTATCCGAGCGTCGCTTCATACGCCACAGGGACAGGTTGGACAGGTTAATTCGTCCTGTATTATGATCATCGTCGTGGAAACCCCAAGTTTTCCAGGCCACACAGTTCAATTTGAAAGAGAAAAGCGGCGGATGACTTTTTTGTAGCATCTCTTTCCAGCTGAATGCCTAAGGGCGACAAGGTCCGTGGAGAGAGAGAGAGAGAGAGAGAGAGAGAGAGAGAGAGAGAGAGAGAGAGAGAGAGTTGATTTGTTTGCGGTCGAGGGTGGGTAAAGAACGGTAATGGCTTCCTGTTCTGCAAAGGAAAAAGCTTGAGGACCGTGTGTACTTCAAAGGCTTTGCAGTTTTTACAAAGCAGTGAATATTAAGAAGTTAACGAGGGAAGACGAGTATGTTTCCTAGAGAAGAAATGTTTAGGGATATCTGATTTTTTTTTTCTTTTGGTAAAAGAAGGCTAGTCTCCTGCCATAAAATTATAGAGCATGTTGGTCAATTATCATCGACATAGCACCGGAAAGTTTAAAAAAGAAGCAGCAGCTAGACATACACGGCATAAAATGTACGTTTTTTCTTCTTTGAGAGATGAGTAGTGGAAATGATATTTTTACCTAGTCCTTGGCGGGATGGATCAAGAAATGTATACTGCATTCAGGAAAGAAAAGTAAATACTAATTTAAGAAGTATCTTTTCGGGTATATATTCAGAGGACAGTTGGTAAAAATCATTTTCATATATTATTCCATATATTTAATAATGAAATTGCATCCAGTAGTACATGTTGATTTTGTGTGTAATACAGTGACAGTTATACCTTTCGGCTTTGTTCTGAGAATATACAGACAATTTTCATGACACTACTTTGTGTTTATGGTAGCGAACCCATCTATCTACATGAGGCTGATACTGGGAAAAGGAGTAAAGATATAATGTAGCAGCTACATTCTGCCCACCTTGTTGCATTTTTGCGTTTATGCCTTGGTTATTTTCATTGGTTTTTATCAAATACTGGACAAGAGCTGACTGGTACCATCCAGTGTCACATCCAATTATTTAACCCTCTGCCAATTTAGGGAGCGACTAGTTAGAGAGGATATATTCCGACAAAGGATAAGAGATTTTCCAGCTTACAGTTACCATGCCGCTATCTAAAGGTTATTTCTTCTCACTGTATTTCAGTGTGACGTAATGCTGGCAGCCTCCTGTTGTATTTATTTTTTTTGTTTTTTGCACGAGCAATTGGTGCTCTTATTATAAATCACTAGATTTTTAATCATGAAACAGAAATAATGGAAAATGTCTCTCTCCCTCTCTCACTTATAGGAATAGCACTACAAGGAAATATGAGAAACAAGTTGAATGTTATGGCACTCTTCTGCGGCATATATTCATAGTTAAATTTTTCTTTCTTTTTGTTTGTGGAGCAGACGTGTCGACCCGGAAAATTAACCTAGACATTTTTTGTTAGCTCTCTCTCTCTCTCGAGTATGATGAAAGGTCATTCTAAGCATCATCTCCATAAACTCATTTTGCGTGTTTATGCCATATTTTTTCCTACAGATAATTTGAAATGCCATTATTAAAATGAATTCCATTTTCAACTTTGTTTTGGAGTGAATTGGAGGCACAAATTTGTTATAGGAGGAATGAGTTATTTATCATTAATTGTTATTCTCGGCAGCCAAAATAGCCATTGTTGGGTTCATTATGGCAGGCGATAAAAAAAGTTTTGATCCTAGAATACAGGATGGTTCATTCCAATAGAAAAGTTCATTCGTTTGAAACTAGAATTTAGTTCATGTTTTTATCACAAACCTTAGTATTGTCATGGAATTCTTTCTACAATAATAACGTCGAAGGGACATGTATTTTATGTGAAAAATCAAATATTTGAGAAACCCTGCAGACTGCATCAAATAAAAATACGGGTTGTCCTTAAAGTCTCAGTACCATTCTGAGCAATAAATACTTGTAACGGTATTAGGACTTTATGGACACCTTGTTTAAATGTTAGGGTGAAGGACGACCCCTGTTCAGCTGTCCATATCTTCGTGATTATTCGACAGTCCTGCGCTTGCAGATCCAAGGGCTGTATTATTCGTTTGAAGTCATCAGTGTTGGTGAGACTAGAAACTTACACCTGGCGGGTGTGCTTGGTAGTAAAATTATTAGAAATTGTGTCGAGCCTGACACAAATGAAAAGACTCCTTATCTTTCACTTGAGGGGGACCAAATTTAAAGGAAAGTGTTCGAGTACATCCTACTAGACTAAAAAAGAAACTGCTTAAAGAGGTCATTTCTCTGCTGGCATTACCGTAGGGAAAGGTATTCCGGAAAGGCCCTTTACCAATGTCAAGTTTTCCACACTTAGGATAATATTCTTTACCATACGTCAGATATCTTAACGCTAATGTTTTTTATGCATTATTTGTTACTACCGCCATGTCTTGAGAAAGAGAGAGAGAGAGTGCTAAATCTTTAAGTAGTGCAGATAAGGAGGCTTCCATCCATTTGTTGGCATTAATCCTGTGCAAGCTTTCGCTGTTTACCTTGGGTATTAGCTCTAGGCTTTTAACGATTTATCGTGATCCTCTTCGTGGGTAGAACTTTATCGCAAATCATGTATAGGAGCAGCAGCGTCACAGCACATCGATGTCTTGAAAATATAAATCATTTTGTTTCTAGGTAAGAATTATACACTGTCATAGAGTACTGAAGTACTCGAGTCGCCTACGTGGTAGTATTTGTTAGTAGACCGAAACTGTGTTCACATTTTCTCAGTAATTGCGCTAGCAAAAAGATTCAGGAATAATTATGAAAAGAGAGAGCTTACAGAGCAAATTTTCAAAGCGATTTCTTCATTCTGTTTTAATTATGTATGAAATTCACCAACCTGCCATATACAAAGTTAAATGTAAAAAATCTGCATAGCTCGCAAAACTCGGCGAATGACAGAAAAAAACAAACATTATAATTGCTGGAATATACAGCACAACGAAGCCGCCACACAAACAATAACTTCATTTTATAAACATGAAGGGGTTTATAAAAATCGAATGATCATCGTAATGCAATATTCCGTGGCCCCTGTAACAGCATCACAGGGTCATCATGGGGCTTGTCCATGTTCAAAGGGCCGCTTCCTTCCTCTCCATTACCGGATGAAATGTTGGGATTTCAGTCACTTCGCTTCCAAAAATTATTTATTGAAAACATGAAAGAAAAACAAACCCGAAAAAGCTCTCGTTATGGACAAACCCTTTGGACTGGATGGTACTCGTTTTGGTGTCGTTTCTATTTTTCCTTGTAACGAGACCGTTGTTTTCCATAATGGTTTCTCTTTTGTTTTCCGTTGTATTTCGGCTTTGCGGAATATAGCTCTCTTTCTTGCAAATCCATACATTTCCTGTCGTCGTGTCTTGTAGAAAATATGTATTCTGGACAAATGAATGGACGGGGAGATATGGTCAGGTAGGCTATTTATTTATCCCCAAGCCGTGATCTCAGATGATAAATGGCTTGCTCCAGGCCTCCAAGGCTCCAGTTGCAGTTACGTACAGTAGACGACATCTTGTACTCCGTACCCAGTCAAGATCTGCCTTCATACAGTCAATCTTATTATCTGGGATTTAGAAACGCGAGATAGTCCTAGGACAAATGGGTCCTGGTACTGTTTAGAGGTCGGAGATAGTCCTAGGATAAATGGGTCCTGGTCCTGTTTAGAGGTCGGAGATAGTCCTAGGATAAATGGGTTCTGGTCCTGTTTAGAGGCAGGCGATAGTCCTGGGATTAGTGGGTCCTGGTCGGCTGGTCCTGTTTAGAGGCAGGAGATAGTCCTGGGATAAGTGGGTCCTGGGATATGTGGTTCCTGGTCATAGGTTAACTGTTAACTGTTTGTGGATGCTTTGACCATTTCTCGAATATTGTACCTCAAGTGGTAAACTGGAAGGAACCTTTACCATAACAGAGGTAAGAACTTTTATTTTGAGCATTAACATTTTTCTTATAAAGATCACGCAGCCATACCTCCAGTGGTTAAATAGAAACCAATATTATGTGAAACGACCTTAATTGATTGTGAGGCCGTCCGGGGAGTCGAAATGCAATGCTTCTTAGAAACAGTATTTTTGTTTGACAGTCATGTAATTCGACAATGGAAGGGGTTCTCTCTCTCTCTCTCTCTCTCTCTCTCTCTCTCTCTCTCTCTCTCTCTTTCAAGGTCGTTATTGCTAGCCATTTGGAGGCATCAAGATAAATCGTTCTACGAGGGCTGCTGTCTGACGAGTTACAAGAGAGAGAGAAAGAGATAAGGAGAATCGGGAGAGATCGAGAGAGAGAAAAGTGAGGAGAGGGAGGAAGAGTAGAGAATCATGGTGAGTGGTTTTACTTCGGTGGGGTAAGAATTGCCTCGTCAAGGTCCTGTAATCCCCAGCTTAGGTTAGGCGATACATAGCAATTTTTTAAACAAAAATGCCCATGTTGTTTCATTCCGCGTCCAGTTCTTGGATCGAAACACAGATTCTTACTTTAGTGGGAACTGGAATTTCCCTTTAATCGTCCGAAGGTCGACAACTCATCACGAATTGTTAGTGTAGAAGAAAGTAGAACTTTTTAATAATAATAAAAAAAAAAACTTTCAACTTGGTGTCTGATAGGGGACTTGATTTCTGACTTGAATCACAAACATTAAAACGTTACTTTGACTCATTTCATTGTATTACTTCACCGTAGTTCATGCAATATCTTACGGCTTTTTATATTCTTTAAAATAGTTGAGCATTCGTGTTTGATTCAGTAATGTCTTTGTTGATGTTGCCAAAACCATATTAGGAGAAATCCTCTTAAATTACTGAATTGTCAGTGAAATGCGGTATTATTGACAAAATCATTATAGATTATATAATACGAATTAAAGAGAAGAAAATAGACAGTAGTCCTCGTTTTGAAAATGACCAGCAGCCAGTAAAGAGCAGATAAATTTTTTTGTAGGGAAACAGGCTTAAAAGAAAGGTACGGCAATGAGTTGAAAACGTTAAAATAAAATTATACCTTCTTAGAGTCAGATAGTATTTTTTACATTTTGGCTTTAACATAGCTTGTTTTGCTTTAGCTGTAAATATCATAAAAAAATGAACAAGTTGGTTCGTTTGCAAAAGTTGTCAGTCATCAGTTTGCAAAATAATTCTTTAACATTTATTTTACGTTTAATAGTATTATATGGAACAAAAATATTACACATACTACATTTAACACAAAAGTCTTTTAAGTGATTTAGTTTTGACTCATTTATGTAATTATTTATAATTTTATAGTTATTTAGAGATACTGATTTCCAATTAGATATTGATTTCCAATCAGATTTAAGTTCTGTTTCTACTTGTAGTTCCGTTTCTGGTGTTGAATATTGTCTGCACAATCTAGTCGACGTTACAAAAGTTCATACAAATATCTTTTTCTTTTGTAAAATATACAGTTGTTGGTGCTAAGTATATATGGGTATTTAATTTAATTTGATTTATAGTTTCCCCATTGTCTCTTCAACAATTCTCCTAAATCTAACATCGTGTTTTACTTTCTGTCAAGCATAAGTAAACTTTCACAAGTCCTAATGCTTTTCACCAAACATCCAAAGCAGAGTATCCTTTAGATGACTTATTTTAAAGTAAAATATACTGTAAATAGTACCTGTCTCTATTAAATTTTGAGTATATTTTAATTTACCTTATAGTTTCTTTATATTGGCAATAACAAATATTTGAATATCAAAAGTTAAGACGTTTTAAATTTAGACAATAGTTATTTGTTTGAACGCATGAATGGAATAGTTGTTCTGCAATGTTTTTAATTATTTTTTAAATAAATAGTTTTTGAGATAGTAGGTAATAAAGGTAAAGATAAAAGGACATTAAAACTTACTTTTAATCCATATCTTACATCATTATAGTAAGATTTTTCGTCTCTTACTCAAACAGGTTAAACATTCGGCGTTAACAAGTAGAGTTATCAGTTACTGTGTATTTGTTCTTTTTTTTTAGTTTATGTCAACAGTCAGCAATCGTCACTGCTACCCCTGTCCTAACTTCCCAAAATGAAAACATGCCTAAAACCTCCTAACTTCCCAAAATGAAAACATGCCTAAAACCAGGGAACTGTCAGGAAATCGTTACGTAGTTTGGATAACTGATATACAAAAGTTACAAATGCGAATTATCCTAAGTGAACTGATTATTTTTTAGGTGTTGGTTGCCTTCAGTCATTACTCTTGACAGACAAGCTAAGTGGATGAGTTAGCCTAAGTTTTCAGTAAAATTCTGATTGTCTTGTTTTTATTGTTATTTTCGTTTGAATTCGTATTGAAGATATAATACAATAATAAGGTTCCGAAACTGTCGAGAAAATGTATGAATAAGCAACTTTTAAATGTGTGGAAACTTGAATGTATTGAAGTCTGTTAGTAATCTGAGTAGTAGGCTTAGTTATAGGTGCTTGAAAGGTTCACTGATAGGTAAGTCGATTAAGTATAATAAAGCATTATATAAATGTAACCTTTTAATACTGTCCAAAACCCTCAAAAGTTTAGTTGAGATTGTTACTCTTAACTAGGCTTAACCGTTACTCTTAACTTGGCTTAACCATATTTCTTACTAGGATTCTAGGTATATCATACTCAACAGTCAAGTAGATAGGCCTCTAGGTAGCCTAATCTTGGTGTGGTAATTCTATAGGAAAGGAGTGCACCAGTGTCTACCTAAGTGTTAAACAGCTTAAAATGCTAAAATAACATTTTATGTGTTTCAGTATCATTAAATAGCTAAGTGAAGAAAACTCTTACAACCACCAACAATCTTGGGGGAACAGATCGGAACCAGGGGTTTAGGGTTGGGGAGATGAAAAATATTTAAAAAATTTTAGTGGTCAGTTTTTGAACATTTCTGATTTCAGTTTCAGTGTGGTGAACGGTGCTTCATGCCTTATCCACATTTTTAAACCTTGGCAAACACGTTTGTTCTGGCAAGCAGGAATTTTTGCGCTGCGCACACTTGCCACAGGGTTACAGGGCCTTGGCTGTTCCATTTGTATGGCAACGTGACACGTTTTTTTATTGTCACCGTGGTCGGGTCGAGGTCGAACTACTTACAAACTATACAAAAATCACCATACGTTATGACACTGCTTTCACATCGAAAAGGTTGTAAGTTTACAGGTAAGTTTTCCACAGGAACACTTGTAGAAGCTACTGCCATGAAGATGAAGAACAAAATAGCTGTGCGAGAAAATTTTCCATATTTGTTGTGACAGAATGAATTATAGATAAATAGGGAAGTAAAAAGGGTTTACCATGTATGCATTGCATTCATCACTTGGTTTAGTTTTTTTTATTTTTTAGTCCTTGCATACGTACGCAGATACAGACATCAGTCTGTAGTTGACTCGGTGAGAGATGGAGCTCCCACGACTTAGTTTATTTCGCAAGTTTTTACATATTAAAGTGATTTTTGGGGGACTAATAAGCATTTCCTTACTTAATGACCAGTATCTAATAATTCTATACACTATTCTCTGTAACTCTAGGTAACTGCTTATTTTAAAAGCCCATGCCCCCCTTTCCTATAGAATTACCCCTGATGTTCTTTAAGAAGCCCTGCTGAGATGAAGCATAATTAAAAAATCTCTCATGTAATTTAGGTTGGGCTAACCCTTTACCCTGAGGTTTGCAGGCAGGATTCTAAACATAAAATGTATTCCAGTTTCAGGTTAGGTTGCTATATTCATACTAGGAACCTGAATTGTGTTACTGTAGGAAACAGAAGGAAACCTGTATGTCAATAGAGTGCTTTATTACACGTACAGTCTATACAGAGGCGTGACTGCAAGTGAGTTGCAGACACGCGGGCTACATTGGCGCCAACCATGCCGCCCTTTCGGCAGCAGACATTACACAAGTTCAACCATCCTACATCCCCCTCTAAGATTATGGCATGGCAGAATGGCATAATATTAAATGTAAATAATAAGGAATGGCAATAAGCAAATATTAAATACATATAGCAAATATTAAATACATATATATAAACACAAAGAAAATATGCTCAAAAAAAAAAATCTAATAGAAAAATTACAATGGTTAATGCACAGGTATCACAGCATAAATTGACATGCTTGGCAGCAGCATGGATATGCATAAAAATATGTCTGTAAAAATTAATTGTAGCCAGTTCGGCTTATCAAAAATAGAAGACAAGAAAAGCACGAGGGACAATATAAGACAATTTTACAGTAGCACAAGCATGAGCATGGGTTAACACTCAACATCACCCATGACACACTTGCCCATCCATGAGGGTTGTACTGTCCGCCTTTTTGGACGAGGTGGAGCGGGGTCCGGGCGTGGGGAAGTGGCTGATGATGTTGGGGGCTGATGTTTTATCACTTTCAGGTGCTTCCTGTTTCTGAGTGACACTCGACCGCTTCCATCCAGCCTAATGAGATACTGTCGGTGGCTCTTGGACTCCACTACCAACCCAGATCGGTCCCAGGTTTTGGTTACAGGATCATGCACTCTTACCCTGCAGTCTACAACAAGGGGTAGAAGCTCCCTGGTCCCAGCAAGTGGCTGGTCTCCTTTTGGGACTCTGCCATTTGTAGTTCCCTCTTCTGGATGATCTCGCCCCAGTGTCTCTCCACCTTGTAATGCTGTCTGGGCATTGGCACTCCATCTCTGAGCTGCCTACCAATGGCAAGCTGTGCTGGCGACTTGTCAAACCCCTTAGGAGGGGTGTTGAGGTACTGAAGAATTGCCAGATATGCCTTGTTGCAATCGAGGCTACTTCCTTTGCCTATATTTGCCCTGATGATCCTCTTGGCGGTCTTAACTGCTGCTTCAGCCATTCCATTGGACTGGAGGTAATGTGCTGACGAAAGGCATACAGTAACCCCCCATTTTCTGAAGAATGATGTGGTCTCTTCACTAATGAGGTTTGTGCCCCCATCTGTCGAGATTAGCTCTGGTGCTCCCCATCTTGTGAAGTATGTCCCCAACACTGATATGATTCTTGATGACGTTGTACCATGTGGAAAGTGTGCGACTTCCAGCCACCCGGTGAGCATGTCTGCATAGGCTATGTACATATGGCCCTCCAAATGTAGCATGTCCACCACAGTTGACTGGAATGGGTATTCTGGGGTGCTGTGAGTACTAATGGTTCGGCAGGTTGTGATGGAGCATGTATATCACAAGAGGCACATCCATCCCTGTGGCTTTGTAGGTCACCTTCCATGCCTGGCCAGTACTAAAGACTATATACTGAAGGAAGATAGGAAGGCTGAGTCTAAATACGAATGTTAATATACTATAGTCGATTCACTTAAGGTAGATTCTTGTGCCTATGAGACGTTTGTTTGGCGGCCTCTGATTGGCTTGTACCGGGAGGTAGACCGCTCGCTCAGTCTCACTATTTTCGTCTGCGGCTTAGAAAACTAGCAATATGTTTATATTTCTTCAATCACCTCACGCTTTGCTCAAGATAGGGAAGTTTTGGTCATACCAAAGGATTCGGTATTAATTGTACAACTGTCATCTTTTCCTGAAATCAATAACATAAAACACAAAGAATTACATAGAGTAAAAGTGAAGAGAGAAGTATTTGATTCTTTTTACCTGTTTTTATTTATCATCGGATTTTTAATAATTTCATGTCATCAAGATAAAATAAACTTGTGTTTTCATACAATAAAATCACCCTGAATATGCTAGTGAGTTCAGATTTTAGATGCGTGTAATAAGTAAAGAGAAAATGAAGAATATGTCTTATTATATTGCATCCGTACTTGACTCAGCCTGAAAGGAAGTCAGTCTTCCTTAATTCTTTGTTGTTTATTACTTCACTGAGATTATCATTTCATATCACTCAAATAAGTCTCTGATATCTCATTCGTTTGAAAATATATTCATATAATATTATTTAAAATATTCTGAAACAACCTGATTAAAGCTTAGGCTGAGTTGAAGAGTGCGAAGTCTGTTCACAGAATTCAACTTCTTTGCTGTACTTAATTCCCCGCTTACCGCCTAGATCTCGGCTAACGTTACCAGAACCATCGATCTGATATTATTATTTTCCTTATCAGATATGTCCTGACATACTGTATGATATTGGATTGAAAACGTTCGGTAGTCATAATGGGAATTCTGTGTATTTAATTACAGAAAATTTAATGATATAGCATGGTAAACATTGTTGAAACTGCAACCTGTTATATCACTAATTGGCAACTCAAATCTCTCGCTGAGACGACCAACACAACAACGTCTTGCAGATCTCATTCTCGGCAATACCGTCAAACTTGAATCATTTACGGATGCAACATAATTAGACGTATTCTTCATTTTCTCTTCACATACTAAACGCATTCAAAATCTGAAAGCACTAGCGTATTCAGGGTGATTTTATCGTATGAAAATACCAGTTTTATTTCATCTTGAGCAAATTACAGTAAAGACTAATTCACAAGAGCTTAGGAAGAAATTGCTACAAGAAAAGAAGCTAACCTTGCAGAAAGTTCTAGAAATAGCAAGAGTGCATTTTTCCCAAGTCGAAACGAGTAGCCGCGTCACAGCCAAGGAAATACGTTAGGCTGTAGCTCCGAAAATAGCCATAGGATTTTTTCAAAAATAATCTCAATGTGATTCCCACAAAAAGTTACCAAATAATGCTTAACCTAACCTAACCCAACCTAACATAACCTAACCTAACTTAAAGTGATGCATTCAAGAGTGATTGGATTTTCTCTGCAACATGCTATAAGTCACAACTATAGCATAGTAGAATGTTTTTTTGTATGCTGGTGAAATAGGATGACATAACATAGTATTAGATATTCACCTAGATGCTTGATATGGACGAACCTCATCCAAATTCAGGAGTTGGGGCAAAAAACCTCACGACAACTAAATTCAAGCTATCGTGTGTACAGCAGGCATTTCTCCACCAAAAATTACCTTCATCCAGCTTCTGACAAACTTTGCCACAATGCCTGCCCAGATCAACATGTAGAAGGTATGTGTTATCTATTTTATTTATGTGTTTAGTCATTACAATATTATCACTTGATTTTTTATCAGTGAGACATATTTTTCTACATAAAAAGCCTGCATCTATTGCACATAACAGGTTCTACTAGCTGCACCAAATCAGATGTTGACCCTATTAAGACAAGCGAGTTATTGAAAAAGGCTGATTTAATTGTAGCCATATAAAGCTTAGATGCCTTTTTACACGTGGGTATGCTACAAAGGAAAATGAGAGGTGAGTATACTCTCAAGCACTTTTGCCGTACTTTATTCTGATAGCAGAATAAAGTACACAGAAAGCACTTGCCAGTATTCTCACCTTTCATTTTCCTTCATGTCATTCTTTGTTTTCATCCTATTTATATTTTTTCCATGTGCAATTTTGGATATATCTATTCATATATGTATGGTATGTATGGCATTAATAATTTATAAACTGCAGTACATAATTTAGTAAAAGGATTTTTGTGTGCTATGTTTTTGTGTATATATTTATATACATATATTTTGTATAATGCACTTATTGTTGAAATACATATTTTCAGATACATCAATAAATTTACACCACGAAGCAAATTATACTTCAAACTGGTTACTGACTTAGCCACACGAGAATTTGCGCCTTGAACTTGGTGTGTATTTGATGTGCAGTTTGTATGTGTTTATATTTCTGAAATGCTAAGTGCATCACAATTATTCTAAATATAGTTAATCTTGTAGTTACCATTCCTGCTCTGGAGAATAGATCATCTGAGATAAGAGCTTCATCCTTGAAACATGGTAAATGGTCTATGCTTTTGGTAGATATTACAGTTTTGCTTTTACTGACTAGAATTTATATAGTAGGTAAAGATTGACCTTTAAAAGTTTGCTATATTATGCTACATATATATTCACTTTCTCTACAGTGAAAAAGTGTTAGACTAATATGTAGTTGTATTACGGCTATAGGGTTCATCTATCAACTGACCAGGGAAAATTCCAAAGAAGATTGTGAAAATATTGAATTAAGTGAAAATGTTCAATCAGATATTGGTAAGAAAATTTTGTATATATTTATGCATAAAATACTTATGATTTTACCAGCCAAATGAAAAGGTATAATATGACATTTGTTTCATTTCAAATTATTTGCGTTTCTAGAATTTACTGATGGTTATCCAAAGGATACTGGCCGTGAAGTGTACAGTAATGCCACAGTAACAAGCATTATGGATAATATTAGTTGTATTGCTACAAGTGTTAGTCCTACTACAACTATTATGACTGCTAGACCTACATTTGCTACTAATACTGCTACTACTACTACCCCTCCCGCTACTGCTGCTACTACTACAACTACTACCTATGATGATGTTGATTGTAGCATTCTCAATGGAAATGATAATTTACAAAAGTCTGGAATACAGTATGAGACCATCCAATTAGGGTTACAAGAAGAAGGAGAACCAACATTCACAACCATACAATCAAATGGTAAGATGTTACCATGAATCAATTTTTTAAGGGATCAAAACAAAATATTTTTCCCAATAAATGGTCAGTTCTGAAATACAATTAATCAATAAATTTTAAAAATTATGTTTATATATATATATTATATATATATATATCTATATATATTATATTATATCAATAATATATATTTAAGTTCATATAAGAACTTAAATAGTTATTCTTATGTTAGTACCAATTGTTTTTGCACTGGATTATTAACTTTTAATATTTTTTCAGAGTCTACCAGCAGCTTGCAAAGGAAAAAGACAAACCAGTGTGCACTAATAAAGAAGCAACGAATGCAGATTTGTAGACTCATGATAAAACTTGAACAAATGAAGGTAAGCCAAAAAAATTGTGATACATGTACCCTACCATCTACAATTATAAAAAAATGCAAGCAAATATGTAAGTGGCACAGCTTTAGAATTTTTTAAAACATAAATGAAATTAGCAGGCGTCTCCAAATATGGTAGGAGATATTCACTTCCTCAAAAAAAAATTTTCTCTTGGACTTTATTTCAAAAGTCCCAGAGCATATAACTTTATCAGCAAGATATTTACTTTACCAACAACGAGAATGCTGAGGTACTGGGTATCCAAGATTGATTTTAATGTTGGCTGGAATGAGTCTGCTTTTAAATTGTTAAAACAGAAAGCTTTATCAATGAATGAAAATTATAAATACTGTGGCATTATATTTGATGCTATATCCCTTAAATCTGATGTACAGTTCAACGTAAGTAAAGATGTGGTGGAGGGATTTGAAGATCTTGGCCAGTATGGCAAAGGGCAAGACCCAGCTCAGTATGCCATGGTCTTCATGGCAAAAGGCTTGGCTTCCAAATGGAAGCAAGTACTGGGCTATTTTTTATTTACAAAATCTATTAAAGGCGATACCTTAATGTATATGGTAACTGACTGTATTGGTAAATGTGACCAAGATCCAAATAATAGAAGGTTGTTTAAAAATCTTAACATTTCCATAGAAAAACTTTTTTTCTCACATGAAGGTGAAATGTGTATTTTTTTTATGATACCCCAACAATTTTAAGAAATATGGCATACAAGTTGGTGGGCGAAAAGTGTCATGGAAATATATAGAGAAATTTTTTGAAGCAGATTCTCAGATGTGGCTACGGTTAGTACTAAAACTTACAGCACCACATGTCTTCAACACCGGTTTTGATAAAATGAGAGCGAATCCAGCTGCACAGGTGTTTATCCGTAGTGTAGCAGCTGATTTATTTACACATGCAACATTAGGGGCATTATTTGTAAATGATATTGATGAATTGTTTGACGTATTTAACAGCAGCTGTGTATTTCATTTTAAAGAGAGGAAATGTGCAATTAGTGATAGTAATAATAATATTATTTTTTTTTTTTTTTTACTGAAAAGGCTGATATGCTGTCAAGCTTGACTTTTATTGGAACTAAAAGTAATATTAAGATTGTCTTGAAAATTTCTTTAGTTTACTACGAAGTTCAGGTGGAAATAATGACACTCCAAGTTCATATAAAATTAAAACCTTAATAAAAAATGCTCTATGTAACAATCTCATGAAAAATAATGTTGAAGGAAACTGCATAGATGATTACATCCCAATACTGCAATATTTGAAGATCTGTGACTTAAAAACTAAACTTAATAAAAATGATTTTGAAAATAAAGATATTGTTAATTTAGATTGCCCTTCGACAGATGAGAAAACGGTCCAAGAATTTTTTGAAAGTCTTTTAGAAGGTCCAATTGATAATTCACCAGTAGATTTGATAATTGATGAACCTGAAGATGATGAATCCCTTAAAGCAATTCAGGAATTGGTTTCAAGCTTCAACCCAAATAATGATGATAATGTTGATTCAGAACCAGTAGTGACGAAATCTATTCAAGATTTCATTTGTAATTTTGATCCCTTTGCTCCTGACAATAGTATTGACACACACCTAAAGACAATATATCTGATTATAGGCACAATTTGATAAGAGAAAAACGCAGTAACTTACATAGCAGGATATGTATGCCATAAACATCTCAAACATCACAAGTGTGATGCATTTAAATCAGTACTTATTTGTGAAGATGGAAAAGATTTTGATTCAAATAATTTGACCTTGTTTCTGGGAAATAAAGATATGGAAAAAAGAAGATGGCTATGGTATCCAAGTACTATTATAACTAACATTATTAATGATTATGAATCAGCATTTCAAAGTAATATTGTAGAGTTAATAATGAAAGACAATGTAAAACATAATTCAACTCAAGTTATTAAACAAATTAATGTAGATAACCTCAACGTTTGTGATGGTGTTGTAGATAAAGTGATAGACATTTTTTTAAATGCTCATATATTATTAAGTTAAATTTCTCAACAGAACATTAAGAAAAAGAAAACATAGTGGTGGTAATTACTCAGGTCCCCGTAAAAATAGAAAACAAACAAATATTTCACATATTTGATATAATTTGACTAAGGTTCATGTTATAGAATAGTCTATGCAATGTCAATTTTTTTTTGTTCATAAAGATATTAAAATAATATATTTCTCAAGAGCTGACATATTTGGCATTACGAACATGTTTAGTGGTATGTATTATATTTAACTCTGATTTAACTTATAAGTGCATGAATATTTCAGCATGTTTGCACACCTGAGTAGCATTACAGAAGTATTCTGCTTCAACATCTTATTTTGTTAGTGTGTTCCTTGTCTTCTTATTTTTTCTATTTCCTAAATAAAGACTAACATTTTACAGTATTTGTGTACTGTATTTGTTTGTATTTGTTTTTCATGTACATTCAATGTGTGTTTACTGTCTGTGCTTTCTATGTTTGCATGTTTGCTTTGTGTTATGTTTGCACTATGCATTTAATTCTTGAAGAAAACCTTTTTTTAGTATTATGTTTTCTCATATTTATAATTATATTATAGTTTATTTGCATGTAATTCATCATGCAATTTTGGTTTGTTTGTATGTTTTTTTGGTGGGGTTTACAATTTTTTATATGTGCAATATTATTTAGTGAGTTATTTTTTTCTTATTTATGTATAATTTATTAAAGTTCACTTGCATGTGATTTATCTTGCATTCATGGTTGGCTTGTATGCTACCTTATTTCTATTTCCAACCCCCTTTTGATTAGTTTTATGTGTGATACAATTTAGTGAGTTATTTTGTTCCTTTTGTTTGTATATTTATACATTTATTAGTTTATATTACTAAAGAGTATACATGAGTGCATCATGCATTTCCGTTTCAATAAAAAAATAAATTACAATTGTGTTTTATATACACCTAATATCTCCATTCTACAGTGGCCTACAAACTGTAATTAAATGTATGCCTACACATATGCACTTGTGGCTAAGTTGAACAAATCAAATATACAGTATGTTTTACTTTATTCGAACATGATATTATATAGAACATTTAAAAATGATTGTAATATACAATACTTAAATTTGCAAGAAAATTAACTAAATTATAAAATATAGCTATTAAGTTTCTGAAAAAAAAAGATTGAGAAACATAAGGATATATATTCTTAATCTGTATATGTACCTATTTGTAAATTTGCAATTTATTAGCTAAAATTTTAGAATGTCATAAATATAAGAATGAAATATACTGACGTACTAATTGCAAATTATGAACAAATATGTCGCAAAATTTACAATCGAATTCCATCCTATATTCCAGTAAGCATTACCACTCTGAATGTTTAACCGTTCGCTCATTAGATGGAGCCATTCGTATCGCATGGGAGTATCTTGCATCTTTTTTTCGCATACTCATTTGAGTGATATTAGGCTCAGCCTTCCTATCTTCCTTCAGTATATAGTCTTTGAGGCAGACAATTGACAACTGATAAGTTCCAATACTATTCTGACAACTTTGGAAATTAGTCCACATAATCTTTCACGAGTTTTGGTGAAAACAATCAACAATTTTGTTAACAATTTATTTATACTGTAATAAAAATTTAAAAAGACACGAGTAGGGAGACGATGCCTTGAACGAAAAGCTGATGTGACATCAAACTTAGAGCAAAAAACAAACAAGCATTTGTCATTTTATTGTCAAACTTTCACTTGACTCATCTGCTAAAGCACCTCGGTGGCGTGGTTGGTATGGTGTTTGCGTCACACCTCGGTGGTCGCGGGTTCGATTCTCGGCCGTTTCCATTGAGGAGTGAGAGATGTGTATTTCTGGTGATGGAAGTTCACTCTCGACGTGGTTCGGAAGTCACGTAGCGCCGTTGGTCCCGTTGCTGAATAATCACTGGTTCCATGCAACGTAAAAACACCATACAAACAAATTCACCTGCTAAACTTTTGTTCCTCTGTGGCATTTTTTCTATATTTCTGTTACATCGTCTTTATGTATGTAACTATGCCATCACCTACCTCACGCGGCTCTACATTCTTGGAAATAACCGCGAGACACAAATGTGTGTGAGCAAACATTACATAGAAAGCTTCGGCAGTTAAGGCTGATGATGATAGATTAAGCCAGCCTTATGCTGGCACGGGCTCTAGCTCTTCAGCAGCCCGTAATGGCAGTTAAGGCACCTGCACTTCTAAGTATTTCAGCGTTGACGTTGAAAATCCAGGAAGTGACTTAATTTGTGCTGCACATGATACTTTTTGGTTTAACATGTCTGAACGTTGCAACCACTTAACGATAAAACCCCAAGGTCATGTCTGAGGTTTTTTCGAGAGGCATAGGCAAAGCTAAATAACGAGGTCGAGGGAATGTGGAGTATTTGAAAGGGCGTGCATAATGGAATAAGCCGTACCTTTCGTAACATCATCACGGAATCAATCAATGTTTCTCCCCTACATTCCATGAAAAGACAAATAATGGAATTTCCTTTGTTTATTTTCGAGGTAAAAACGAACGGATGGAAATGCAAATTCACACGGAACAATGGAAAATCATAGTTGCAAATCAACCTTTTACCATACACAGAGGAGACATACTAAATCAATTAAAAAGTCTATTATTCTTCACGTCAGTTGTTGGCTTATCTTGTTTATTTGCTTTTCCATCTCTGTCTCTCTCTTTCTCTCATCATTATCATAATCATTAATATATACGAGTATACGCTAATCTAATTAAGGAGTTACTTTAATCACTTTTTGCTATCCACTGCATGTTTGAACATGAACAATATTTCATATTCATTTTCCTTGCTTGTCTGTAACATATTCTTCTCTTTCTTTATTAAACTTTTTTTGTTATTTTTATACCAAGAAAAGCTATTACTGGAGAAGTTTTATTTTTGGTAAGATAAAAGCTATCATGAATGATCACTAAGAATCAATACAAAAGGAAAACTCAGACGCCTGAACTTTCCTCAACTCTAAAAAGACCTGCTAACTAAAGTCAGCAAAAATTATTATTATGTTATTATTATTATTATTATTATTATTTTATTATTATTATTATTATTATTATTATTATTATTATTATTAATTTATTATTTATTAAATTATTATTCAGCAGATTAAAGCTACTCACATGGAATAATACATGATACAAACAAAGCAACTTCTTTTATATCCCTTGCCCCAAATCCTTATATTCGATCCCAGGTAACATCGTTCAATCCTCTTAGGTAGTCCCGGTATGAGGGTAATGCCGTCAGTACACTCCACGCGGTGCACTGTAGGCATTACCTAAGGTTATTTGCAACGTGCCTTCGGGCCGTAGCTGCAACTCCTTGCGTTCCTTTTACTGTACCACCTTTCTCATTCTTCCTTCCATCTTACTTTCCATCTTCTTACAATTGATTCATAGCGCAACTGCGAAGTTTTTCCCCTGTTACTCCTTTCAAAATTATTCTTAGTTAATTTCCGTTTTAGCGCTAAATGACCTCATAGTTCCAGTGCTTGGGCTTTGGCCTAAATTCTAAATTCAATTCAATTCTTCATTTCAAAATCTTATTGAGCAAACAACAAGCAAGTTTTGTTAAATAAAAAAAAAACTTGGAGCATCAAAATTAAAATTTTTATCAACATGTGTCAGTGATGCGATGAGGATTCAGTACCATTCTAAAACTGAAGGTACTCATATGTAAAATATATTAAAATCTCCATAAAAACGCACCTATATATCCTGAAGAGGTAAAGTTATAATATATCACTTTTAAATTGTATATACCTAAAAATAACATTTACTACAGTAACCTTTTCCCATAGGATATCACATCCTAAATAAATAAATACCACGGGATCCACTGACGAGCTATAACAGAAACTGTTTACAAAAGAGAGACTTGTCGTGGAAGCACATAGAAAAAGAACAGGGAAGTAAATTCAATTAATTTAACTGGGTCACTGTGACCAAAACTGACAGAAAAATAGTTGCGAAAAAGGAAAGGAAGCCAAACCATATCCTTCAGGCCTGCGACCCTCTCCAGACTTTTATGCTTTTCTCTGTGGGTTCTTTCACTGGGGGACGTCAATTCTTTCTCTTAAAATTCTGGTTATTTAGACTACCTATTGCTTTTACAATATCCTTTTCTTTATTTGTACGTTTTAATATCTTTGCAGGCTTCTTTCTTTTACTTCTCTCTCTATCTACTCAATCATCTTGATTAATAACTGCAGATTTTTTTATATTTAATATGCTGGTTATCACTGCATATTTATATTACAATTTAGTTTTTAACAAGAGTCTTGTCATAAAAATATTTCTTACAGGTTTGCCGTTGCCGTTATGTTTTCAAATTCTATTTTTTCAAATCCTGTCTTTTTTTTTTTAATAAGTTGATTTTATGTTCATGACATACAGTTTGAAAACAAATATAACAAGACCCAGGCAAGTTCAATATACCACTATTACGTAGAATGCAAAACGGGGAAAAGGATCACGTGCATTTTATTGCGGGTAATAAGAATGAGAGCAACGCTCGCTTTCTCTTCAGACTTCGATGAGAGGAGAAGGGGAACACGAGGCTTGAAACCTAAAACCGAATGAATACATCCCTGTGATTTCACCCTGCCTGTAGGTACAAGGGTGCAGACCCTACGCGCAGCGGTCTTCCATTAATATCGCAGTTAAATTCCTCGACCACGCTCGCTGGAATTCTGCAACATTTCTCGATTAATCACGCAGTATGAGAGCCTACAGTCGTGCTGTTTGTACAAGCACAATTTCACATATACACTTGGAAACGCTTATAGGGAGAGAGAGAGAGAGAGAGAGAGAGAGAGAGAGAGAGAGAGAGAGAGAGAATGAATTTGAACATATTACTACACCAAACTTATTTCAAACAGCAAGCGAAACTTAGTGACTGAGGGAACTTGATCACAATACACATAATAAGACAGAAAGGAGTCGTATGATTTTATCTAATAAACTACCCGAAGAAAAAGTTTGTTTATAGTTTCATCTAATATAGATATATATATATATATGATATATATATATATATATACATATTTATACATATATATTATATATAATAGATATATATATATATATATATATATGATATATATATATATATCTATATATATATATATATATATCATATATCATATATATACTACTTATATATATATATATATATATATATATATATTATATATATATATATATATATATATATATAGCACACACATATTTATATATACACATATATATGTGTGTATATATGATAGTTTGACATTTATTATATATATATATATTAATATATGTATATAAATACGTGTATACATATGTATTTATACACATATGGATGTATATATAGCCGTCGAAGTTAAATAATTTTTCCAAGGAAAAAAACAGACCGGCTATATCACTGTAAGGAAATGACGAGAGTTTCCGCTTAAGGTTAAAATATGTCAGTTCTAGAGAGCATATTCTTGTAGCCTTTGTGAAGAGAAACCCCACAAAATGAACCACATTCTGATTTCTGAATGTAGTATATACGAGTACTATACCCACCAGGCATCAGACCCACAGGTATACATACAAACGAACGAACTTACAAGAATCTTGTTCTTCTCGGTAGGGCATTGGATAAAAGCCTGGCCCTTTATTCAACTAACATCAGGCCGAGATTTCAATCTTTCATTTCTTGTTACCGATTCTAAGTTTTTATTTACAAAATGTATCTAAGATATTAGAAATTTGAAGTGTCAGTGACACTTGCGCGACCGTTGTAATTTCACATCCACGTGCGCGTGCATACATATACACACTCGCAGCCACACAAACAAATACACACACACACATATATATATATGTATGTATGTGTGTGTGCGTGTGCGTGTGTGTGGCTGTGAGTGTGTACGTATGTGTGTGCAAGCGAGCGTAGTGTGACTCCAATATCACCAAATCATATCTTTGGAGTATATATTAGACGTTATATCATACCGTGACAGTTTCGTCTCACTGTTATGGAAGGACAGAATTCTGTTAATTTCTCTAAGCTTAGATTGAAGGAAAACAGAGGTTAAATAAATAACTGATTCCCGTTTTTAAAATTCATTCAAATTATTCCTGGAAGACTCATATTGTCCGAGTGCCACTTGGAGTTCGCTAGGTCAGTAAAAAGCCTCATAGTTACTATAGTAGATTCACATCAACTGTGCATTTGATGTCTAGACCAGTCCCTTACAACGCTCCTGATTGGCTGTTGATAAGCCAATGACAGGGCTGAAAATTATCAGTCTCCTTCGAGAGTTCACATGGGAAAGAATCTATGTTCCACTTCTCCCAGATTCTTGTTTGTGTGGTGTTTTTACGTTGCATGGAACCAGCGCTTATTCAGCAACGGGCCACTTCTGAGGGATACGTCTTTCAGCAGAGGAGGAGCATAGACCCATACAATATGGTTGAACTTCTCGGAGAGAGACTGGGAGTTTCCAGCCCTGTGATTGGCTTATAAACAGCGAATCAGGAGCGTCGTTACTGTGAATATGACAAAAAGATGAACTATGAAATTATCATAGGAATTTAAACATAGCAGAACCGCCAAAGCGGACTGTAGACGTAATCTTTTTATACAAAGATCATAAAAATCATAAAAATTACTTTTTTTCGAAACATTTAACGTAACAACTTTGGGTGAGGAGGAAATGTGAAAGACCCGTGAAAACAGGCAATGCAAATGAGTGCAACATACTGACAATATATTTACGGTGCAAATAGACATGCTTTCTAGTCCATTTATTTGCCTGCTCATGAACAGAAATAATATTTGGGACTCAGAATAAAACACTCCCAGCTGTATCCACAGAAACCAGCTAACTTCCTCTTGACTCTATTGTCTTCTATGCAAAACCATTCACGCTCTGAATCTATCGTACCACTACAAAGCCTCGCAATCTGGGCGCTCCATTCATCAGGAATGAATGTGATCTCTGGTTTGGGATTGAATCCAAGAGGAATCATTTATTCCTTACGAGAAGACGAGAAAATGACCAGAAATATCAATCATGAACAGATAAAGAGCTTAGATCATTATTCATGTAATAACGATAAAATACAGAATAAGAGGGAAGCTCATAAGCTCGGGATGATAGTCACGTTATTTTACTAATTATCTTTGAAAATGGGCTTATTCTATTTTAAGTGATCTAGCACTTCGAAAACATCCGTAGATCATAAAACTAAATTGTTCGCGAAAAAATCAACTATGCTTTTTTTTTGCTTACTTTTTGTCTGAAACACTTTTAAATGCGTTACAATGCAATCAATTCACATTACTTTAAAACCATTCCTTAACTTGTTACTGTTACTGGAAATAAAAGGAAAAGGATCAACAGAACTTTGGTACGTAATAAATACATCAAGAAATGTAGTTTGATATAGTAATATTAACTTTCAGGCGACGAATAGCTTAGACATTTAGTATATGGCTTTCGTGAAGGAAGATGCAAGGTTGAGATTAAGAGGCCACTGGGAGGTAAAAAAAAAATGGGGTTGAGATTAAGAGGCCACTGGGAGGTAAAAAAAACGGGAAAAAAGTTTGTTAACAGAAAAAAACAACGATTACGGTAATGAGTGCAACGTTGAGCACCTTCAAGAAAGCGCAATCTAATTCGAGGAAAGAGAGATAGATAGATAGAATATACAATTTAGGCCGAAGGCCAAGCGCTGGGACTTATAGATATCATACAACGCTGAAAGAAAAATTGAGCAAGAGGTTACAAAGGTGCAACAGGAGGATAACCTCGCAGTTGCACTGTGAAACAATCAGGCGAAGGGGGTGTAAAGTAAGATGGAGAAAAGAATATGAATGGAGGTACAGTAAAAAGAAACGATAGAGGTCGTAGGTAGGGGACGCTGCAAAGTGCCTTAAGTAATACCTACAGTTCATGTCTTCTTAATCTGTCTGTCTGTAAGTCAAAGAATTGTATACAGTATGTACGGTTCCAGAGAGAGAGAGAGTGAGAAAGAGAGAGAGAGAGAGAGTTATCGATGACCTATAAGGACTAAAAAAAAGAAGCTTAAAACAAAAATTGTAAATAAGATTCTAGGATTCGAATGAATAGAGATGATATGAATCAACTGCAATCTCATTAAAACTGAATGAACCTGACAAAAATCATTTCCTTTGTCTCTTCATATTAGTAATGACGCGTTCATAGTCGTTCAGACTACTGCAGACAATATTTACTTTATATACGGATATTCTCCAGAAAAGAATAGTACATCTAATAGTAAAATGGATAGACAAATAATATTTGGTTAGTCTTATCTATCAACAATTCAAAATAAAATAACCTGAACCGAGAGAAGATAAAACGCGATACATAAACTTCCGCGTCCAGAATGCTAAAGGTCCCTCGATAAATATCTCCCATTCGCCCGATCTTTATGCAGCAGCTTCCGAGCACAAAGAAAAAAAAAAGGCGAATTCATGCATAATGGCCTCCGGGGCTCCGATGTCAGCATAAAACTCTATTGTGATTCACCGCCACATTTTCTTGACGCGTTGTTGATGCTCTTATGAAGAGGAAGCGACGAGCCCGTCAGGGTTTGACGGTCCTTTCCGCATCATTATTTTTTCACGACTTGAAAATATAATGCATGCGTGTGAGTACATGATTTTCTCTCTCTCTCTCTTCTCTCTCTCTCTCTCTCTCTCTTTCTTACCCTCATATGTATGTATATATATAAATATATATGTATATATATATATATCATTATATATATATAGATAATATATTATAAATATATATAATATCGATAGATGATATCTATATATAATATATATATAGTATGTATATATATATATATATATATATATATATATATATTATATATATATATATATATTCATTATATATATATATATATATATATATATATATATATACCATATATATATCTAAATATATATATATATATCTATATATATATTCTATATATATATAATATTTATTTTACGAATTGAGTTTGGTGTGCTTTTACGCATATAGCGCGTTCGCTAGTCCTTTAGTCCTTTAATTAGCAAAGTTAAAGTAAAGTCGGGGGTGTAGTAAGTACTTGTATCAATGACAAGAAGAAATGCCAGATACTGTTGGAACATGAACCCTTTGCATATCATTGGTTACAGGACTTGGACAATACATACAATCCAAGACTAGTATTATCATAATATATAATTATCAGTATGCCACTGAAGATGTATTAAAGTTTAAAGTAAAAAATATAGCTCCGTGGAAATGGATATCAAAACCTCGCTGAAAGTTTGATTCAACTGCCATACAACCTGCAAGCATTATCGTAAAGCTGATATAAACAAAGACATGTATAAACAAATATTGTTTGTTTGTTTGTATGGTGTTTTTACATTGCATGGAACCAGTGGTTATTCAGCAACGGGACCAACGGCTTTACGTGGACTTTCCGAACCACATCTGAAAGTGAACTTTTATCACCAGAAATACACATCTCTGACCCTCAATGGAATGCCCGGGAATCGAACTCGCGGCCACCTTGGTGGCACGCCAACACCATACCGACCACGCCACTGAGGCGCTTTATAAAAAATAAACAAATATAGGGCAATATGAATCGTTTCCAGCATCAGTAACGGCAAAACATTTAGTGCCAGCACCAGTGGCACCAGAGACGAAAACACATCACAAATGAAGGGCCAACGTCTACCTTCCCTGCCTTTCTCTCTGATCTAGATGTGAATTGCCAAAATAGTCAAACTGCGCTTTTTTTGCGACCTTTCTTAATGAAAGAAATAGCTTCGAAATGAAAATTTGGTACGTGATCAGTTTCCCCAAGGAATTTCGAAAAACCCTATCCGAAACAAGAAAAAAATTATGAAAACTATGATTATAATGTAACTTCAAAATTTGAAAATATCGTTCTTAGTCATTTGAGTTACCTCATTCCCAATACTGACACGTAAAAAAAATAAAGACAATCTAAATTATGCGAAAGCGCAAGAGAGAGATATTTAGAATTTACCCTTAATACCAACTAACAAGAAAAAAAAACGGAACAAAACTCTAATGACGACGATTTACTGCTAATGGAACGAAAGGAGGTAAGTGTGGTAAGAGGACGACAAAAAAAAAAAAAAAAGAAAAAAAGCAAATGCGAAATACAAGGGAACATAAACATAACAAGCATGGTTATAAAGAGATAGAGCTTGCAAGCAAACCTCGCCCCCCCACCCTCCCTCCCCCCCAACACCACTCCCGCCTTTCCCACCACCCGAAAAGCAATTGCCAGGAAACAAGCGACGGATATTGGAACAGAGAGAAGAGAGAAATGCATTGGGTAGGGGAAAAATGCGCAACGGAATTTTGTTTGCATTATGCGATGGAATTACAAACAAGTATGAGGGACTGAGACATCTTATATTCTCACCAATTCAGTTCTAGTGTTACGAAATGAGAGAGAAAAGAAAGACGATACACAGGAACTGTCTCAGCATGCAGGTGATATATATAAGTAATCGTATAGGGATGGAGAGAGAGAGAGAGAGAGAGATGAGAGAGAGAGGAGAGAGAGCGAGAGAGAGAGATGAGAGAGAGAGAGAGAGAGAGAGAGAAATTATCATTATTCAGAAGGTGAACGATATTCATATGGAATAAGCCCACGGGGGCGACTGACTTGAAAATCATGTTCCAAAAAATATGATGTCCATTTGAAAGAAGTAACAAGAGGTAATAAGAGATATAGAAAGAAGAGACCATCTGTTAGAAGGGAAAAAAATAAAGTAGGAAATGAATAGATAAATACTAGGTAGAAATATAAGTAAATTATGAAAGACTGGGAGAATCGCACTGTATCTTCGCTTGAACTTTTGAGGCTCTAACTATACATCATCATCAGGGAGACTGAACAGAATCTTCAGGGAGACTGAATAGAATCTTCCGGGAGAGTGAACAGAATCTTCATGGAGACTGAATAGAATATTCAGGGAGACTGAATAGAATCTTCAGGGAGACCGAATAAAATCTTCCGGGAGAATGAACAGAATCTTCAGGGAGACTGAATAGAATCTTTGGAGAGACTGAATAGAATCTTCAGGGAGACTAAATATAATCTTCAAGGAGACTGAATAGAATCTTCTAGGAGACTGAATAGAATCTTCGAGGAGACTGAACATAACCTCAGGGAGACTGAAAGAATCTCAGGAGAGGTTGAATAGAATCTTCAGGAGTCTAATAGAATCTCAGGGAAACTGAATAGAATCTTCAGGGGAAAAAACTGGATAGAATCTCAGGGAAACTGAATACGAACTCAGGGGAGTCTTAATAGATTCTTTCAGGGAGGATTGAATAGCAATCTTTGAGGAGACTGAAATAGAATCTTCGAGGAGACTGAACATAATCTTCAGGGAGACTGAATAGAATCTTCTGGGAGGCAGAACAGAATCTTCACGGAAACTGAATAGAATCTTCATGGAGTCTGAATAGAATCTTCAGGGAGAGTGAATAGAATCTTCAGGGAGTCTGGATAGTGTCTTCCAGGAGACTGAATAGAATCTTCAGGGAGACTGAATAGAATCTTCAGGGAGACTAAATAGAATCTTCAGGGAGACTGAATAGAATCTTCCAGGAGACTGAATAGAATCTTCAGTAAGACTGAATAGAATCTTCAGGGAGACTGAATAGAATCTTCAGTAAGACTGAATAGAATCTTCCGGGAGACTGAATAGACTCTTCCGGGAGACTGAATAGAATCTTCAGGGAGACTGAATAGAATCTTCAGGGAGATCTGAATAGAATCTTCAGTAAAGACTGAATAGAATCTTCAGGGAGACTGAATAGAATCTTCAGTAAGACTGAATAGAACTCTTCCGGAGACTGAATAGACTCTTCCGGGAGACTAAATAGAATCTTTAGGGAGACTGAATAGAATCTTCAAGGAGTTGCAATGAATAGAATCTTCGGGATGGACTAAATAGAATCTTCAGGGAGACTGAATAGAATCTTCAAGGAGTCTGAATAGAATCTTCAGGGAGACTGAATAGAATCTTCAGGGAGACTAAATAGAATCTTCAGGGAGACTGAATAGAATCTTCAGGGAGACTAAACAGAATCTTCAGGGAGACTGAATAGATCTCGAGAAGTCTGAATAGAATCTTCAAGGAGTCTGAATAGAATCTTCTCAGGGAGACTGGGATAAAGAATCTTCAGGGAGACTGGGATAAAGAATACTCAGGGAGACTGGGATAAAAGAATCTCAAGGAGTAGAAGGGAGATAAACTTCAGGGAGTCTGATAGTTTATCTTCAGGGAGACTGAATATGAATCTTCAAGGGAGAACTTGGGAATAAGAATTACCTTTTTTATTATGAACCACCACCGAAATATAATTCTAGAATACCTGTCAACAGGGGGAGGGGAAGGAAGTTGGGGAAGGAGGAGGGTGAAGCAATATAGGAATTCTTGGAGCCCTTCCTCTCTCTCTCTCCCTCTGAAAATGGATGTATTCATGAGGGGGAAATATGAATTTAAATGTTCTGCTGAGCGTTTCAGTCGGACGATGATTTTTATTGAGATTTCCAACTTATACGAACCTCTTGCCTCTGGTCGTGGAATTTGCATTCATGAATCTAAAAACAAGGCAACTAACTATCTATGTATCACTTCAACCTCTGGGATATTGTAAATCTTCTCTCCAGATTACTTAGCTAGTCTTTGGATGCAGTGATAAAAAAATATTACATAACGTGGCGCATCTAAGATCATTTTTTAACATTACTGGATAAATTTCACTGTGTGGATTTTTTTTCTTTTTTTTTTCTTTTTCAGAATATTTATCGTCATTTCAGAGAACACGTTCCATATGCAATTTTTTTTTTATCTTTTTTAGATTTTCTTTGCGTGTGACAAAGTCTATTTGGACAGCCACGCCATTACGACTTCTACACCGTAAAATATGCATCAGTCAAAAGCTGTAAAGAACAATGAACTGAATTGAACAGAATATAGAATTTAGGCTAAGGTCCATACACTGGGACCTATGAGGTTCATTCAGCGATGAACAGGAAACTGACAGTAAGCAGGTTTGAATGGTGTAACAGAAGGAAAACCTCGAAGTTGCACTACGAATCAACTGTTGGGAGAGGTTGGAAAGTAAGATGGAAGAAAGAGAATACGAAAGGAGGTACAGTAAAAGGAACGGAAGGGGTTGCAGCTAGGGGCCGAAGGCACGATGCCAAGAATCTTGACTGCACTGACGGCACTACCCTCCTACGAGGGAAGGACCTATAAAGAATAGTTGTTATGATGATCAGTGGATATAGTGACAAAACAATATGAGACAACTCCATGTGTTACAAATCTGAAAATTAGCTATCGAGGTGGAGATTGGTTAATTTCGAGTTCGTTCACAAAACTCAGCTTCGAGTCGAAATCAATTTATGTCTCTCGTGGTAGATTTGCGGATATGTCAAATGTCTACCTCTGTATCAATCACAAAAGAGGTAAGTTCGCTTCCTGGTAGGACCAGATTCCCTCATCATACGTAAGTCCTTCTAAATGTAAGTAATTGTCAAGGTAAACTGAATTCCATGCTATGGGTGGTCTAATATTCTAACGTTATGAAAAGTCAGGAGTTAATTCTAGACAAAGGTATAACTCCCTCACAACATACATACGTAGAGATATATTTATATATATTATATAATATATGATATATATATATATATATATATATAGACTTTATATATATATATATATATATATATATATATATATATAAATATATATATATATATAAAGTATGTACGCATGGGATTAACGGTGTGATCTAAAAATATAAACTTTGCTCGGCCACACACACGCGCACATGCACGTACAGACGTGTACTACATCACAAAGATATATATATATATCTATATATATATATATATATATATATATATATATATTATATTATATATAAATATATATATATGCGCGTATGAGTGTGTGTGCACAGCAACGGTGAATGAAAAGTAAATAACAAGTAAACGTTGTCTAGTAACAAATAGATAAAAAAATTCTATTAACAAAGAATGCAAATTCGAGAGAAACAGAAAGCAGTTCAGTTCATATGAAAATCCGAGGTATATCCACCCAAAAGCAAACTCAAAACAGAAAGTTGTAAGAGAAACTAAGCAGAGAATACCGGCCATCATAAGTTCCGTATGAAAAACGCAAGACAAACTTCCATGGCAAGAGTTTGGCGATAGTTCTGGAATATACCCTCCCCATTCTTACGAGCCTCCCACCCCACCACCCCAACCACACATCATCACACAAGAGACACTCTACCCACGCAAGTACACAAACACACACAATTTTCCAGCTGTTAATTGTGAATTACTCGACATGTTACGCTATTTATTTTTTTTTATTACCATAATTCAGGTTTTTTCAAGTTTGAAATTGATCAGTTTGAAGTATCCAAGAGAGAGAGAGAGAGAGAGAGAGAGAGAGAGAGAGAGAGAGTAAAACAATTTTGATGAAGGTGGGAGCATTAAACTGTATACACACAGATTACACAGTCTAAATAATTATGTGGTATGCGACGAGGACATTTACTGTGTGTGCAGGACAGAACCCATTCTTGTTTAACTAATGTTAATACCTGTTCCTTCATAAACTAACATTAACCGACCTCGCATTGAAGAAACAAACAAAAACGCTTTAAAGTCAGGTTGGGGGTAAAACCAGTAATAATTCTGTAGCGCCCCTTTCAGAAATGAAGCAAATTTATACCGAATTTTCGAAAATCCCCATCTTGACAGATGTCAAAATACTCTATATGTCACACTACTTATTTTTGAATTTCAAGAATAATTTTCTTAACTATAATGGGCCTTGATTAATTCGGAAATGCGACTATATCAATGTGAATCAGAATTTTCCTCATCGAATAAATAATCTTATAAACTGTATCAACACGAGAATGTTTTCGAGAAACAGAAATAAAAAGAATTTTGAGGAATAAAATTTAAAAAAAAAAAACTTTTTTTTCGACAAGACTTAAAATAAAAAAAAAAAAATTTTGAAAATCATATAAGGTAATGACGTCCTCGTCTGATGTGTTAGAGTGACGGGAGAGAGGGAAGATAAAGAACAGAACTGAATACAATATTGAAATTCTGCCCACAAGGCCAAGCGTTGGTACCCATGTTAGAGGACCAATATTAGAGGAAATGGCTAATATTATATATTAATAATATATTCTTCCAATCTTTCATTATCATTTTCCTCTAAATCCTCCCTCCGATTGGTATATTGTCCCTTCTTACCTTCTCATCTATTACTGTTATGCTACCCAATAGGAAATCCCTTCTCCATTTTTGTATGAACTTTCACCGTCAACAAGCATAGCACCTGAAACGAACAAGGCAAAATAATGCAAGTAATATTCTACTGGCGGGTTACGATCAACGACAAACATTTCAAAACCAACATTTCCTCATCAGACAATGAATTAAAGGATAAAAAATTCGTAACTCAATATGGAGATCGATACTGCTCAGTAACCTGAAATCAAGATTTGAATTCTTTTATGTTCATGTATCAGATAATAAAAAAATATGCAACTAAGCTCTAAAACACTACTGATCATAATATTGTTGAAATGTAAGACAAATTGAAAGTCTGAACATATGATCATATGAAAAAGGGTACCAATGACTGCAACCCCATTTAATTAAACATGTGTTTCTCATTAATGATATGCAACTGTACAAATCCATACAGCTTTTACTTTTACAATATCATCAATATTACTAATACTTAAAGATATCGCAATGTAAAACTACCCTCCATTTCCCCGGTGTTAAAAATGAATATATGCAATCACTTTTTTAAAACACGCTTTTATGTCCTCAGTACAAAACAGCTCACCTGTGATGTCACACATGGCGGATGCGTCTTGTTCAGGAGATTAGAGAGAGAGAGAGAGAGAGAGAGAGAGAGAGAGAGAGAGAGAGAGAGTATATTCTGGTGGTATAAAATACACATTCAAAGAGAATAAATCATATTTACATATGGAAGGCAATTACGAGGCCTATGCTTTTGTCTAATTGCATTCCTCACGCAAGAAATTTTATTTCAGAGGGAGGGGAGTAGGGAGATTATTAGATTTTGGTCACCATGTTATGGCATTCAATAGGCCATTGTGTAAAGATGACATCAAAAGCAACATTTAATGATGATAGTGATGATAATATGATAAGCAGTGACTATGATAAAGCTTAAAGAAAGTCGTAAATAATTATTTTTACTCGGATATCTTTACAGGAGGAACGATCAGATTATATTTAGAACCAGAACATTTTTTTCAGTTCCTTGAAAAGGAGAGGGATATCTTTTTAGTAGGTTACAAGCAGCGTAAAGGGGTGGAATTACATTGCAAATTCTTCAAAATGGACGAGTGCAGTCCTAGAGAAGCGGGCACATCGAAAACGGATTTCAACTGACTAAACGTAAGGTCTCTGAAATGATCCAGGTCGATCTGTCCTTGGGACTGGTTCGACTTTAAAAGCCAGTGACCTGCACCAGTGACCAGTACCCTTGGCGTTCGATAAGCCATCTAACGCGCAATAAAAGAACTAGGTCCAGAGCGGTCCGTGGCTACCGTTCACATCAATGACGAACTTAGGTTAAGGAGTCACGCAGGACTCACTACTAGGGTCACGCTAAAAATATGTGAATTTCACCACTTATAATCTTGTGAGGTGGTGGTCCTCATGAAAGTTTAGCTCTAGAACCTTCAGAGGAAGCTTTGGTAAGATTGGGCCTACTGGAACAAGAAGCAGTTGAGGTGTTGGCAGATGTTTCTGATATTTTTCAGGATATATTGTCTAATCAAAAAGAATTAAATGAAAGTATAAAAAAATTAAATGGAAGTGTAAGGGTAATAGCTTAAGAACCATTATGCATAATTTTTTTTCTAAAGTGGCAGTACTTTTAAAAAAAAAAAAAAAAAAAAAATTTATTAGTCTAACAGTAGTAAAATCTATTTTTTTTGATACCATGCCCCTTATATGTTCCTATACCAAGGGTGCCCATAATGTGATAAATGTCATACACCTCTTCATTATTGAGATTAGTTTTTTGTAAGTTTTTTGTTTAAGAGTAATGTGATATACTACCATCATGTCTTATGCTAATCACTCCATTATTTAATGAGGATTATTTTTTATTTTTCCTCCATTTACTCTTATTTATATGGTGTTCTTGTGATCTCAGTGTTATTATGATAAGTTAAGTACAGTTTTGTTTATTTACAATGGTATTTCATGTTATTTCTCTATTTTGGCTATAAGCATGTTTTCTATTTATAATAGTATAAAATGATACCTCTGTGATCTCAGTTACCTCTACCTTATTGTAAGTTTTTATTTTTATTTACTTTAGTATGATATTTCTTTCCTGGAATAATGTACTATGGTGACACATTGATATTGCTATTATTAAGGGTCATTCAGTGATACAGTAACCTATTTGTATCTAGGTAATATGAACATCAAATTCATTTATTTCATAACTTATTTGTATCTAGGTGGCATTTATTTCATAATGTGAGTCACTGTATGTATAGTTGGTTCACTTAAGGTAGATTCTTGGATGAGCCATATGCTTACGAGACGTTTGTTTGGCGGCCGCTGATTGGCTGGTACCGGGAGGTAGGCAGCTCCCAGCCAGTCAGCGGGCGCCAAACAAACGTCTCGTAGGCGTAAGGCTCACCCAAGAATCTACCTTAAGTGAACCAGCTATAGTACTGTACTTATCTCAGACCACTTTAACCTATGTTTAATGTGCCTTATGAGTCCCAGATGAGAAGTGATAAGGCAGGGAAATTGCATACATATTTTCACCTTTGCATATAGTACATAGTATAAAGATAGATTTTCTGTATTGAGATTTATTAAAAAAGACAAAAAATATATTGTTTTTCTAGCATTGATTATACATGAACATTTTATAAGATATACGATAACTAAAGGTCGAAACAATACGGAATATAATATAGGAATTTTAGATTGTATATATGAAATAATTTTAAATAATACACATCCAATAACTTTAAATCTAACGTCTGCAGAGGAAACTCACACTATTACAAAGCAATTAGTGTAACTTGCAAAATAAAACTATGTATAATGGCGTTCATTGACGTATACAAGAGGTAGGAGACATCCTCTTCTTACTTGTTGTCAATCCCAAAGTTGCCTTTCCCACTTCAAAGGCTGCTCTAACCAGCCCTAGCGCAAAGGCTCTCACGGCGCCATATTTCCAAGATGGCGGGTCGCACTCGGTGTTTTGAGTATGAGCCTTTCGAGTAACGGCAGACAGGAACGGTGCCTTTGCCACAAAAGGCGCCTTTGGAAGTTTTGAGTATGCGGCCCCTGATCAGGTAAGACCATTCTGGGGCATCTTAACAAACGCTGAACTCCATTAAAAGAAGAAGAAAAAAACAACCAACTTTAACTGGTTTCGACTTATCTACTGTCACGCACTTCTGTACACCCTCTGCCATTTATCTTTATTCTTTATCTAAGGCTTCACGAGGTTCCTTTACAACTTGCACTGCTCTTTCCCATACATAGGGGCTATCACATAACCGGTTCATCATAAACACATGATTCTGCCCTACAGTTAGTTGTCTAGATCCCAGTGGTTCCCAACCATTTTTGGCCATGCCCTACCTAATCTCCTCTAAAATCCTGATGCCCCATGTGGTTTGTTTGTTTGTTTGTATGGTGTTTTTACGTTGCCTTGAACCAGAGGTTATTCAGCAACGGGACCAACGGCTTTACGTGACTTCCGAACCACGTCGAGAGTGAACTTCTATCACCAGAAAGACGCATCTCTAACTCCTCAGCGGAATGCCCGAGAATCAAACTCGTGTGGAGGAAGCCTAAAGGACCATTAGCTTGTTTAAAACATTCTAGAACTGGCCCTCTTGAAAAGAAAATTACCCCCTGGTGCCCCACGTTGGGAACTACTGGTCTAGACCCCTTCCTGCCCTTCCCATCACAACAAGTCTTACTTTTCCAGTGGGAACCGCACAAAACATCTTCCCATGGGAAATAATGTTATGCCTCTATAATGTTTATAGCCACTTCTACCATATTCGTAGCGTATTCATGAATTATCTTCTTTTAAAATGAATACGTTCCACTGCATTTAGTTAACTCTTCATAATAAAAGAACATTTAGCCACCAGAATGTTGCAAAAACATTCCCTGTTGCAAAAAGCATTCCCTTTGGATCTATTTGTTTTCGTAAACGTGACCATGGTGTGTCCTGAAGCACAATAATGCGCCTTCATGCACAAAAATCATCAGACGCGAGCATGATTTTCCGAGCAATTCTTTTCGGTAAATACAACATACTGAGGAGTGAGAACCAGAAAAACATGAAGCAAACGAGCATGCAAATACATAAAATGTTTCCCCGAGAAAAACATGCACGATTTAAAACCTTTACATTCTGGCATCCGGAGAAAGCATCAGAATAAGGAAAGTAGAAAAAGAAAATGCTTTAAAGTATTTTGCATAACTGATTATATTCATAGTACATAAACGAAATCACATTGCGTATAATAAAAGTATTTTTACATTCATTTTCTTGTTGTGTACAGATAAATAGTGAACTAGTTATTAGACAAATGAACACGCAGGCCGATTGAAGATGCCATGTTTCCCCTATCATAGCCTCACATTTTGGAATTAATAGAGATCAAATGTTGGTTCAGAAAGAGCTAAGGCCACATCTGTACATCATGAGGCCATTAATGTTCTAGGATGAACAGACATTTTCACTTGTCCAGTTTATTTACGTATACTGCGATCAGTGCAACTTCAGTTTCTGCCAGTGTGCTAGAGATGTGCTGTAAAGGAAATAATGAGTAGGTATATAGGTTTGAAAAGTGTCCCAAGAGGAAGACCTCGCGGTTGCACTAAGAAACAATTTTTAGGAGAGGATGGCTACCAAGATTGAAGAACGAGGATATGAACGGGGTTACAGTTAAAGGAATGAAAGGGGTTGCTGCTAAGGGCCGAAGGGACGCTGCAAAGAACCTTTAGTGATGCCTACAGTGGTGAACTAGAGATGGGGAGTTTGCGGGCCACCCCTTAGAACGCTTGGGTAGGGAGGGGCCTGGGCTAATCATTTACTATGTGTGTATGTTTGGGTTCTAGGATTATACAACAACGCAAAGGCCCGTCCCTTTCTTGACTCTCATGAAAGAGGTGAAACCTTTAAACAGCTTATTTGATCATGTCAGTCAATATCTACGTGCAAATGAGAAACTGATGAATAACTGGCTACCATTTTACATGGGAATACCTTCATATTGGTTGAGGCAGAAATAAGAAATTATTATTACTATAATATAAAGGTAGATGAAATCTATTTACATGAAGCAAACACACAGGGGCCATTAACTTGGAATTCAAGCTTCCAAAGAATGTTGGTTTCATCCCTCCCACTGCAGACCCCACACTACAGCAATAAAATAAAGTTTAGATTTTATTTTCACAAAAGTAAAACTCCATAATTTTCATTCTCCTTACTTTCTAAACCGAATACTTTGTATTTTTCCTCCAGAGATTAAATATTACTTTTTCCTAATGACTGACAATTCTTCTGTCAAACTTCATGTAAAAGAGAGAAATATGTGGAGCCATATCTCAATGAGGAAATACTTCTACCATCTCCCATCTGTCTGAAGGAAAATATTCCGTATCTCCTAGACCTAACTTCATTAACCGACGGAGACGCGTCAAAATCTTTATTTAAAGTGACAGGAAACAAAGAAAGAGACGGGGCAGAACCTCGACAAACGAATGAGATATTAGACATCTGAATTTAGACCCACCCTCCCAAATAACTGCCTCGTTCAGCATAACAGTAAATGACAGCTTTCTTACGTTCTTGAAGGACCAATGTTCAAGTTGAGTTTTGGGAACTTGAAAGTGTATCACAATAGCACAAAGATCCGTTTTAAAGCAAGCAGTTGCTTACTGGTTATATAAACATTTACCTGCTCTTATTCTGTTCATATTAGTTGTTCATATGCTGAGATTCACTATAGATAGCGTCATCCTGTTTATACTAGAATTTTAAATTACTTCACTTAAAGTTACCAGTTATGTGTGTGTGTGTGTGTGTGTGTGTGAAACAAATGTTCGTATCAAAGTTTCTTTAAATGTGAACAAATCAGTAAGAACACAGAAGTTCCATCTACCGAAAATAAACTCGTTCTGCACCGTATTCACTGACCTTTTAATGTATGATAGATACATATAAACATTTCTTAGGATAAGATAAGATTATTCCATCCTTAATTCCGGTAATGTGAGACCTGAAAAGAAACACTCGAAAACGATAATAAGATCTAGCTAGACATTCAAAAGCTTTTGAGAAACAACAACTATTTTCAGAATATGCTTCGTGTTAATGTACAACCTCCACATTTTGACGCCACCCTAGTCTCTCTCTCTCTCTCTCTCTCTGTGGGTGTGTGTGTGTGTGTGTGTGTAATAATGCTTTTGCACCAAACATAAAAGCTGTCAGATGACGAGCACTAAATCAACAATTAAAATTTCCATGATTGAGTCATTTGGGCAAAAACACGTCGAGTATCTGATATCCGGTTGAGTTTCCATGCAACATGTACGTTGCATGTAATTCAAGGGCTATGTTATTTCAGTAAATAAATTGCACACTTTTATCCGGCTGGTAATAGTAGTAGGTCTCTTTTCACCCGTTGACTAGTAAATCACCTGAAAATACCCGTCTCTCTCTCTCTCTCTCTGTATATATAGATATTATATATATACTATATATATATATATATATATAATATATATATATATATATATTATATATATATATATGATTTTCCAGTTTGATCTATATAAAAGCTGTCACATAACTTGCATGGGACTTGCTATAAACACCCCTTACTGCTATCGGGAATTATTTATAAATAAATACTTGTTTCACTGTATAATTGTTCTTCAGTGCTACATCAACACCAAAATTCTCATGATGGGAATGATGGGAAACATCTATGAAATGATTTCTATATGGCAGTACAAGCAGGGCTTTATGGGATATTTCAATTTCTTTACTTTCTAATAATTATATATTTCATCGGCATTTACGCAACGCTTCTTGAACGTAACGGTCTCTGATTTCTTTACTCTACTGCTCTGCCAAGAATAAAAATTTACGCAAGCTGAAATATTGGTTAGTCATCTAGTCACGCTACATTTAAGCCTACTGCTACTACGGTGTATGAAGTAATCCAAGAAGGGTAAGCCACCGTCATTTTCTACTTCCATTGTGAATTTTGTTCTGATGGGACCAGTTACGTCAACTTACCCATGGAGATATTAAAATTTTCGTTCCTTTTTCAAATACATGTCTCCGTCGTCAATATTTTAACAACAAACGTATGTGGGATGAATTTGTTTATTCTGCTTTCAAGAAAACCAAGAAACTGTCACGCAGACGATTATTTATTTATTTATTTTTTTTTTTTTTACCATTTTATGCCATGCCACCAACAGTAGCATCAAATGGTGTCCATGGCAGTTTCTGTCATGGGCTGGTACCCTGCTACAGAGGAAGTGACTAGTTTTCCGTAGGTATGGCAAGAGCTCAGTAACCTAGGCCTAAAGTATTTCCAACTGAAAACTGTTTTCCTCCATTTCATTCATTTATTTAATTTCAAATTAGAGTATATATATATTAGTTATTTTATAACGTTAATATTTTTTTCCTTCACTCGATTCGGTAGCATTGTTCTAGACATCTGATGTCGAAATTTTGGTTATTAAATAAACTTTCATTTGGATAACCAAGTAAACGAACTTTAACGACGCTATTTGAACATGTTACCAGTTCTCTTCGTATTTCCGCCAGGCTAAAAAAAACTAAAACTTATAGCTAGCTATTTGTTGACGAAGTCGGCAAATCCCACTCGAAAACAGCACCATATACATAAAAAAAATGATGTTCCTCAGCTGTTAGCGATATAAGCATATGGCAAATTCGTATCCCATGCTCGCCCTCTATCTCTCTCTCACACACACAGTCTCACTTCACTAAAGTCTGTACCGACCGACTGCGAGACCGAGTACGTCTACGTCATCTCTTCAGTACTCTACTGGAAGCCAAGCGATGTGGACTGCAATCTACAAGTCTCTGGCCTCTCCTTGAAATCTAGCAGCAAAATTCATTGGTAAGGAAATTCATTCTGTTGTTTTAGTATGTTCAGTAAACCAATTTTAGGCGTCCTGATTTAGACCTAGGATAGATGCGCATGTGTAGCCTAGATCGTGGCTTGCCGACAATTAACGCTTCCAATATCATTGGCTTATCGTAAAAAATATTAAACCATTTTTTAGCAATATATTGGGATGTTTAAGCATAAAAACCCCTAATACCTTCTTATGCAAATCATAAACATGCCGATTGTACTAATAATAATATCCAGTACAAACACACGACAGGTGAGCTTGTATAAAACAGTCTACTCGGATCAAACAAAAACCAACGAAGGGCCGGGTGTTCAATAAAAATGTTATATCTCTGTATAGCCCATGCTGCACAGTCTTGTGCCAACAAATGTTCAGATCCCAAGGTTTTCTTATCATTCCCACTAATCTATACAATTTCATTGGATGAATATGAAAATAACTTTAATTATTATGATACCAAAGTTATATCCACATCCGTGGAAAATAACCTTTATTGATGTTGACTTTAGAGCAACGAAACACGCACAATCGAACGATAGGCCTATGCTACAGTTTTTTTACTGGCCTTTTTTTTAACACTTTCATTTAATCAATTAAACCTAATTTATTATTGTAACCATTATTTATTCATTCTATCTAAGTATTATTCCAATGATTTACTTAAAAAAAATAAGCCTAGACTCGCCTTTAACGCCGTACGTATATCATCAACATGCAAAGGATACCAGGAACTCGATGAGATATCAACTTTTGTTCCATAAATTGATTGTTTAGTAAAATACTTCTGAAACTGTCCAATCACTGAGCTGTTATAATGATCTGAATGCTTAAGAAAAATTATATAAATATACAAAATATTGTGAAGAGAAAAACCGCAATACCACTGTCTTGCATAAACTGAAATTTCCCTCCTTCCAACCAATATTGAGGTGGTTGCCGGCCAAACCTTAACTGTGAATCAACCACCCTAATTCAAATAGTGACCATAGATATAGAGGCCCTAAGGTACACTGTCAAACCTCCTGGTATGCATAAGCATAAGTTTCTGCAACAGACTTTGAAGACCGGATTATGATAAGAGGTGACAATGAATGGCTATCAAAGCAGATTTAGTCTAACAAGAATTAACAAGAAGGTACAAGCCAGCATATACATCAGTTCTGGCAACGGTAAGATTTATACAGCTCTGCGTACTACAATATTAATTGTATCCCTATTAATAGTATCAGATCCAGTAAATTTTAAAATCCAATAAAATGACTGTGCATACTACTGAATATTAGCAGTTAAGTATTAGGCTATTAAAATACGTTTTTGTCAAATTTTAGTGCTTGTCAGTTTGACCCGTGAATAAAGAACGAGTGTGATTAGTCATGCCGGCAGAGAGTAAAACTGTAAATTTATGGTGGGAAGAAAGGTACATAACGTCGGCAAATTGATCAACATTATTACCAAATGTATATCAACTACAGCAGACAAAATAAATATTTTTATCACTACACATAGTACACATTGTCCTTGAAATATGCTGCAAAGAATAAAGATCATTTAGCAACCTTTAAAGACTGCTGAGAAAATTGGCTGTTAATGCAGCATGATCTTAATGTTGTAACAATGCCATATCTGCAAAAGCTTAGGCTTAACTGTAGAAGAAATATACCAGCAAAATGAATTATTTCTATTTCTGCAGACAGTATATATAATAGAATTTGGTAAATGGTGCATAAATCATTTGACAGTCTTGACGGAAAACCGATAAAACACGTTCCAAAGAATAGAGGGTTGCCCATGTTAGATTGCATGAGTTGCGTCATTTTTATTTTTTATTTTTTACATGATAAACACAGCGATGGCGCCAGGCAGTGCACGTCACAAATTCGTTTGGCTATCATAGGCTGTCCAATCTCTCCCTTCTATATCTACGATAGTGACTACACAGAGAGCACGCGCGTCAGTGGCGCAATTTCCGTTAACGTTTTTGCACGTGTAATGAACTAGTTTTTTTTTTTTAAGATATGCGTCTATAGAATGTAAAAAAAATAAAAAAAATAAAAATTTCTGCTGAGTACTAAACTGTGATGATAAATGCAGCTTCGTCACAAGCATCAAAGTTTAAATTTCACCATTTCTTTTTTGTAATGGAACACTGCCATTTTCCCTCTATCTTGAATGCTCCGCGTAACCTCTCCATAATAAAAGTCTCTCTCTCTCTCTCTCTCTCTCTCTCTCTCTCTCTCTCTCTCGTAAAACAGATATGGGCTTTTCTAACTGATATCTCCTCACAAAATATTTTCTTCCCTTTTTCTAGACATAGGCAATCCACTAATAATTATCTATCACAGGCAATCATAAAAGCAACGTGCTTTTGAGCTGCTGAGCACGAAAATTTATTACCTGACATCCTTTAATAATATTTGTTTATACAGGTTCTGAAACAGCGTTCCAGTCTGAACAAAGGAGATGATGAAATCCGGCCGGTTAAAAGTAATGCATCTGATAGTGGCCGCGCTGACTTCAGTTGTGCACGCAGAAAACGTAACCAATGAAGTGATTCGACCCGCGGAAAACGTTACCAATGAAGACGTAATTGAACCCACTGGGAACTTTCACCGTCCCAGAAGCTTTAGATTTTTTAACTCGGAAAAACCGGTCGTAAGAGGACTTGAAAAGACTAAGGCGTTTGATGCTATGATGAAATACAAAATCGAAAGCATTGCCTATGGCATCGAATTCTTTACAAACCTGCTGGATCCCATTTTCAGCAAACTAGAAAATGATTCTGCATCGATTAAGACCAGGTTTCCTTATCGAATAATGCCGCATAGCCAATCAGTAGCAGTTCCCTGCAGGAAAGGCTTTCTGAATTGTGTTGATTTTCTGTCATCGGCATACGCATCACATGGATTGACAATAAAAGCCTGGCTACGTAGTCAAGATAATGGCACTCAAATGGCGTTCAATAGAACCTGCACGACTTTGAAAAACAAGAAAAAGTACACGGATACCTATCTGAACTGGACAGGTTGCCTAGAAACCGACCCGCTGGTTTCTGGGAGTCCTAAGCCACCAGATTTAAGAAGCACTAATGCATCTCAAATAGTCTACGATTATAAATTCCTCTTAACATCTATGCAATTCATGTGCTGGTATACGACACACAAAGTAAAGTATCTCAATGTATCGAAGCCTTGCTCCTATAATCATCTTAACCCCAGTGACTGCGCTTTTGGAGCCTTCTGTCCTAAACCATGCTGGAACCTAGGCTCTAACAAGGATATCTGCACAAGTAATGGAAGTACGGGAAAATGCTATGTCAAGTTTGAAGACAATAGGAACTTCCACCATCTCCTTACAGAATCCATTAATGTCACCTGCATTTGCAGAGAAGGCTATGTACACGAAAAAAGGGCACAAAATTGTGTTGGGCAGTACTACTATAAGGAGCTGAATCACTCTTGTGACCCACTAACACAAGACCCTTTATACGTCCCAAACCATGTACTATGCCGCTGTAAAATAGGCTACTTCTGGGACAAAAATAAGACTATATGCAAGAGTATCGAGGAGAAGCCTGATTCTACAGGTCTTACGCAAAATATATTTGAGTCATTCATCAACTTCGCTAAACACCACGCACTGTCAGACCTGGTAGACTATTATTACGGGTTAATACTTGCACTGTGTTTCTGGAGAGAAGGAGGGTTTACTGTAACTCCCTTTCAGTTTATGCTGAAAAAAGTTTTTCAAACCTGTTAGACTATTATACGCAGTGTTTTGAAGAAAAGGTATTGTTAATTCGCTTTCAGTTTTGCAAAAAAAAAAAAAAAAAAAAACAAAAAAAAAAAAAAAAAAAAAAAAAAAATTCCCAAAAACCAATCTGTGTGAGCATAAAGCATAAAAATGATTTTGAGTTAGGAGCTTGAGTAATGTTGCTTTAGGATTGACATAATCTCTCAACTTTGAATTATGGAATTGCAAAGTTGACGAAGTCGGCAAGAAAGTGGACCTTGAAAGCAAAGGTCAGTTTGTAATAATAATAAATGAAAAGAAAATTTTTTATTGATTTCAGACAAAAAATGTGACGTCATCACCTAGCTGAAATGGGTGTATGAAAATAGTTACAACAGCATGATATGGAATTCTGTTAACTAATTTTATGTTCAGCAACTATTACGATGCATTTAAGCAAGATTAAATGCTTCCGTACAGCTTTAACTTTTCCACGGAGTAATAGAACATCCAAAACGTAATGTGGGCAATTGTTAACTTGGTTCGCTCAAAA
>NC_087203.1:90880250-90928516 GCF_015104395.2 Macrobrachium nipponense | reverse complement strand
GCTCTTCAGCAAGCCCGTAATGGCAGTTAAGGCACTTGCACCTCTAAGTATTTCAGCGTTGACGTTGAAAATCCAGGAAGTGACTTAATTTGTGCTGCACATGATACTTTTTGGTTTAACATGTCTGAACGTTGCAACCACTTAACGATAAAACTCCAAGGGCATGTCTGAGGTTTTTTCGAGAGGCATAGCCAAAGCTAAATAAAGAGGCCGAGGGAATGTGTATTTGAAAGGGGGTGCATAATGGAATAAACCGTACCTTTCGTAACAACATCACGGAATCAATCAATGCTTCTCCCCTACATTCCATGAAAAGACAAATAAAGGAATTTCCTTTGTTTATTTTCGAGGTAAAAACGAACGGATGGAAATGCAAATTCAAACAAACGGAACAATGGAAAATTATAGTTGCAAATCAACCTTTGACCATACACAGAGGAAACATCCTAAATCAATTAAAAAGTCTGTTATTCTTCACGTCACTTGTTGGCTTATCTTGTTTATTTGCTTCCCGTCTCTCTCTCTCTCTCTTTCTTTCATATATACGAGTATACGCTAATCCAATTAAGGAGTTACTTTAATCACTTTTTGCTATCCACTGCATGTTTGAACATGAACAATATTTCATATTCATACATTTTCCTTGCTTGTCTGTAACATATTCTTCTCTTTCTTTATTAAACCTATTTTTATTATCATTATACCAAGAAAAGCTATTACTGGAGAAGTTTTATTTTTGGTAAATATAAAAACTAGCATGAATGGTCACTAAGAATCAATATAAAAGGAAAACTCAGACGCCTGAACTTTCCTAAACTCTAGTAAAAGACCTGCTAACTAAAGTTAGCAAAATTATTATTATTATTATTATTATTATTATTATTATTATTATTATTATTATTATTATTATTATTATTCAGTAGATGAAAGCTACTCACATGGAATAATACATGATACAAACAAAGCAACTTCTTTTATATCCCTTGCCCCAAATCCTTATATTCGATCCCAGGTAACATCGTTCAATCATCTTAGGTAGTCCCCGTAGGAGGGTAATGCCGTCAGTACACTCCACGCGGTGCACTGTAGGCATTACTTAAGGTTATTTGCAACGTGCCTTCGGGCCGCAGCTGCAACTCCTTGCGTTCCTTTTACTGTACCTCCTTTCTCATTCTTCCTTCCATCTTACTTTCCATCTTCTTACAATTGATTCATAGCGCAACTGCGAAGTTTTTCCCCTGTTACTCCTTTCAAAATTATTCCTTAGTTAATTTCCGTTTTAGCGCTGAATGACCTCATAGTCCCAGTGCTTGGGCTTTGGCCTAAATTCTAAATTCAATTCAATTCAATCATCTTATTGAGCAACAAGTAAGTTTTGTTAAATAAAAAACCTTGGAGCATCAAAATTCAAATTTTATCAACACTTGTTCAGTGATGCGATGAGGATTCGGTGCCCTTCTAAAACTGAAGGTACTACCATACATATGTAAAATATATTAAAATCTCCATAAAAACGCACCTATATATCCTGAAGAGGTAAAGTTATAATATATCACTTTTAAATTGTATATACCTAAAAATAACATTTACTACAGTAACCTTTTCCTATAGGATATCACATCCTAAATAAATAAATACCACGGGATCCACTGACGAGCTATAACAGAAACTGTTTACAAAAGAGAGACTTGTCGTGGAAGCACATAGAAAAAGAACAGGGAAGTAAATTCAATTAATTTAACTGGGTCACTGTGTTTTTGACCAAACCTGACAGAAAAATAGCTTGCGAAAAAGGAAGGAAGCCAGACCATATCCTTCAGGCCTGCGACCCTCTCCAGACTTTTATGCTTTTCTCTGTGGGTTCTTTCACTGGGGGACGTCAATTCTTTCTCTTAAAATTCTGGTTATTTAGATTACCTATTGCTTTTACAATATCCTTTTCTTTATTTGTACGTTTTAATATCTTTGCAGGCTTCTTTCTTTTACTTCTCTCTCTATCTACTCAATCTATCTCTAATTTAATAAATGCAGATTTTTTATATTTATATATGCTGGTTATCACTGCATATTTATATTACAATTTAGTTTTTAACAAGAGTCTTGTCATAAAAATATTTCTTATAGGTTTGCCGTTGCCCTTATGCTTTCAAATTCTATTTTTTCAAAGCCTGTCTTTTTCTTTTAAATAAGTTGATTTTATGTTCATGACATACAGTTTGAAAACAAATATAACAAGACCCAGGCAAGTTCAATATACCACTATTACGTAGATTGCAAAACGGGGATAAGGATCACGTGCATTTTATTGCGGGTAATAAGAATGAGAGCAACGCTCGCTTTCTCTTCAGACTTCGATGAGAGGAGAAGGGGAACACGAGGCTTGAAACCTAAAACCGAATGAATACATCCCTGTGATTTCACCCTGCCTGTAGGTACAAGGGTGCAGACCCTACGCGCAGCGGTCTTCCATTAATATCGCAGTTAAATTCCTCGACCACGCTCGCTGGAATTCTGCAACATTTCTCGATTAATCACGCAGTATGAGAGCCTACAGTCGTGCTGTTTGTACAAGCACAATTTCACATATACACTTGGAAACGCTTATAGGGTTTGAGAGAAAGAGAGGAGAGAGAGAGAGAGAGAGAGAGAGAATGAATTTGAACATATTACTACACCGAACTTATTTCAAACAGCAAGCGAAACTTAGTGACTGAGGGAACTTGATCACAATACACATAATAAGACAGAAAGGAGTCGTATGATTTTATCTAATAAACTACCACGAAGAAAAAGTTTATAGTTCATCCTTAATATATATATATATATATATATATATATATATATATATATATATATATATAGATATATATATATATATATATATAATACGCATACACACATATTTATATATACACATATATATGTGTGTATATATGATATGTTTACATTTATATATATATATATATATATATATATATATATATATATATATATATATATATATATATATATATATACATATATATATATATATATATATATATATATATATATATATATATATATATATATATAAATACGTGTATACATATGTATTTATACACAGTATGGATGTATATATAGCCGTCGAAGTTAAATAATTTTTCCAAGGAAAAAAACAGACGAGTTTCCGCTTAAGGTTAAAATATGTCAGTTCTAGAGAGCATATTCCTGTAGCCTTTGTGAAGAGAAACCCCACAAAATGAACCACATTCTGATTTCTGAATGTAGTATATACGAGTACATATCCCCCCCGCCAGGCATCAGACCCACAGGTATACATACAAACGAACGAACTTACAAGAATCTTGTTCTTCTCGGTAGGGCATTGGATAAAAGCCTGGCCCTTTATTCAACTAACATCAGGCCGAGATTTCAATCTTTCATTTCCTGTTACCGATTCTAAGTTTTTATTTACAAAATGTATCTAAAATATTAGAAATTTGAAGTGTCAGTGACACATGCGCGACGTTGTAATTTCACATCCACGTGCGCGTGCATACATACACACTCGCAGCCACACAAAAAAATACACACACACACACACACACACACACACACACACACACATATATATATATATATATAATATATATATATATATATTATATATATATATATTATATATATATATTTATTTATTTAACCTCGGTTTTCCCTCAATCTAAGCTTTAGAGAAATTAACAGCATCCTGTCCTTCCATAACAGTAGACGAAACTGTCACGGTATGATATAATGTCTAATATATACTCCAAAGATATGATATATATAATATATATATACTATATATATATACTTATATAGATATATATATATATACGAATATGTATGTATGAGTGTGTGCGTGTGCTGTGTATATTAGACATTTATATCATACCGTGACAGTTTCGTCTTACTGTTATGGAAGGACAGTATGCTGTTAATTTCTCCAAAGCTTAGATTGAAGGAAAACAGAGGTTAAACATATAACTGATTCCCGTTTTTTAAAATTCATTCAAATTATTCCTGGAAGACTCATATTGTCCGAGTGCCACTTGGAGTTCGCTAGGTCAGCAAAAAGCCTCATAGTTACTATAGTTGATTCACATCAACAGTGCATTTGATGTCTAGACCAGTCCCTTACAACGCTGCCTGCTTGGCTGTGATAAGCCAAAATGACAGGGCTGAAAATTCTCAGTCTCCTTCGAGAGTTCACATGGGAAAAAAAGATTTATGTTCCACTTCTCCTGATTGTTTGTGTGGTGTTTTTACGTTGCATGGAACCAGCGGTTATTCAGCGACGGGCCACTTCTGAGGGATACGTCTTCCAGCAGAGGGGGAGCATAGACCCTACATGTGTGAACTCTCGAGAGAGACTGAGAGTTTCCAGCCCTGTGACTGGCTTATCAAAAAGCCAATCAGGAGCGTCGTAACTGTGAATATGACAAAAGATGAACCTATGAAATTATCATAGGAATTTAAACATAGCAGAACCGCCAAAGCGGACTGTAGACGTAATCTTTTCATACCAAGATCATAAAAATCATAAAAATCCTTTTTTTCTAAACATTTAACGTAACAAGTTTAGGTGAGAGGAAATGTGAAAGACCCGTGAAAACAGGTAATGCAAATGAGTGCAACATACTGACAATATTATATTTACCGTGCAAATAGACATGCTTTCTAGTCCATTCATTTGCCTGCTCATGAACAGAAATGATATTTAGGACTCAGAATAAAACAATCCCCGCTTTGTCCACAGAAACCAGGTAACTTCCTCTGGACTCTATGTCTTCTATGCAAAGTCATTCACGCTCTGAATCTATCGTACCACTACAAAGCCTCGCAATCTGGCGCTCCATTCATCAGGAATGAATGTGATCTCTGGTTTGGGATTGAATCCAACAGGAATCATTTATTCCTTACGAGAAGACGAGAAAATGACCAGAAATATCAATCATGAACAGATAAAGAGCTTAGATCATTAATTATGTAACAACGATAACAGAATAAGAGGGAAGTTCTTACTCAATATCTTTGAAAATGAGCTTACTCTAATTTTAATTGACTAGCACTTCGAAAACAATCGTACATCATAAAACTGAATTGTTCGCGAAAAAAATCAACTATCCTTTTTTTTTTTTGCTTACTTTTCGTCTGAAACACTTTTAAATGCGCTACAATGCAATCGATTCACATTACTTTAAAACCATTCCTTAACCTGTTACTGTTACTGAAAATAAAAGAAAAAGGATCTACAGAACTTTGGTACGTGATAAATACATCAAGAATTGTAGTTTGATATAGTAATTATAACTTTCAGGCGACGAATAGCTTAGACATTTAGTAGATGGCTTTCGTGAAGGTAGATGCAAGGTTGAGATTAAGAGGCCACTGGGAGGTTAAAAAAAAGTTTGAGATTAAGAAGCCACTGGGAGGTAAAAAAAAAAAAGTTGTTAACAGTAAAAAAACGATTAGGGTAATGATAAAAAGAGAGCGCGATCTAATTCGAGTAAAAAGAGATAGATAGATAGAATATACAATTTAGGCCGAAGGCCAAGCGCTGGGACTTATAGATATCATACAACGCTGAAAGAAAAATTGAGAGCAAGAGTTACAAAGGTGCAACAGGAGGATAACCTCGCAGTTGCACTGTGAAACAATCAGGCGAAGGGGGTGTAAAGTAAGATGGAGAAAAGAATATGAATGGAGGTACAGTAAAAAGAAACGATAGAGGTCGTAGGTAGGGGACGCTGCAAAGTGCCTTAAGTAATACCTACAGTTCATGTCTTCTTAATGTGTCTGTCTGTAAGTCAAAGAATTGTATACAGTATGTACGGTTCCAGAGAGAGAGAGAGAGAGAGAGAGTTATCGGTGACCTATAAGACTAAAAAAAGAAGCTTAAAACAAAATTGTAAATAAGATTCTAGGATCGAATGAATAGAGAGAGATGAATCAACTGTCATTCATTTCATTAAAACTGAATGAACCTGCAAAAATCATTTCCTTTGTCTCTTCATATTCTGTAATGACGCGTCCATAGTCGTTTGAGACTACTGCAGACAATATTTACTTTATATGCAGATAATCTCCAGAAAAGAATATTACATCTAATAGTAAAATAGATAGACAATAATAATTGGTAAGTCTTATCTATCAACAGTTCAAGATAAAAAAAACCTGAACCGAGAGAAGACAAAAAACGCGATATATAAACTTCCGCGTCCAGAATGCTAAAGGATGAGAAAGATGAGATATTCCTCGGTCCCTCGATAAATATCTTCCATTCGCCCGATCTTTTATGCAGCAGCTTCCGAGCAAAATAAAAAAAAAAAAGGCGAATTCATGCATAATGGCCTCCGGGGCTCCGATGTCAGCATAAAACTCTATTGTGATTCACCGCCACATTTTCTTGACGCGTTGTTGATGCTCTTATGAAGAGGAAGCGACGAGCCCGTCAGGGGTTTGACGTTCCTTTCCGCATCATTATTTTGACGACTTAAAAATATAATGCATGCGTGTGAGTACATGATTCCCTCTCTCTTTCTCTCTCTTCTTTCCCTCATATGTATACTATATATATATATATATATCATATATATATCTATATATATATATATATATATATATATATATATATATATATATATATATATATACATGCATACATGCATACATACTTACATATATAATAAACATATACATATAATATATATATAAATATATATATATATATATATATACCATATATATATATATATATTATATATCATAAAAAAAAAATATATATATAATATATATATATTATATATATATATTATATATATATATATATATAGTATATATATACGCATTGAGCTTGGTGTGCTTTTGCGCATATAACACGTTCGCTAGTCCTTTAGTCCTTTAATTAGCAAAGTTAAAGTAAAGTCGGGGGGCGTAGTAAGTACTTGTATCAATGACAAGAAGAAATGCCAGATACTGTTGGAACATTAACCCTTTGCATATCAGTGGTTGCAGGACTTGGACAATACATACAATCCAAGACCAGTATTATCATAATGAATAATTATCAGTATGCCACTGAAGATGTATTAAAGTTTAAAGTAAAAGAAATATAGCTCCGTGGAAATGGATATCAAAACCTCACTGAAAGCTTGATTCAACTGCTATACAACCTGCAAGCATTATCGCATTATCGTAAAGCTGATATAAATTAAGACATGTATAAACAAATATATTGTTTGTTTGTATGTATGGTGTTTTTACATTGCATGGAACCAGTGGTTATTCAGCAACGGGACCAACGGCTTTACGTGACTTCCGAACCACATCGAAAGTGAACTTTTATCACCAGAAATACACATCTCTGACCCCTCAATGGAATGCCCGGGAATCGAACTCGCGGCCACCTAGGTGGCACGCCAACACCATACCGACCACGCCACTGAGGCGCTTTATAAACAAATATAGGGCAATATGAATCGTTCCAGCAACAGTAACAGCAAAACATCTAGTCTCAGTGCCAGTGGCACCAGAAAAGAAAACACTTCACAAATGAAGGGCCAACGTCCACCTTCCCTGCCTTTCTCTCTGATCTAGATGTGAATTGCCAAAATAGTCAAATTGCGTTTTTTTGTGACCTTTCTTAATGAAAGAAATAGATTCGAAATGAAAATTTGGTACGCGATCAGTTTCCCCAAGGAATTTCGGAAACCCTATCCGAAACAAGAAAAAAATTATGAAAACTATGATTATAATGTAACTTCAAAATTTGAAAATATCGTTTCTTAGTCATTTGAGTTACTACATTCCCAATTACTGACACGTAAAAAAAATAAAGACAATCTAAATTATGCGAAAGCGCAAGAGAGATATATTTAGTATTTACCCTGAATACCAACTAACAAGGAAAAAACGGAACAAAACTCTAATGACGACGATTTACTGCTAATGGAACGAAAGGAGGTAAGTGTGGTAAGAGGAAGAAAAAAAAAAAAAAAAGAAAAAAGCAAATGCGAAATACAAGGGAACATAAACATAACAAGCATAGTTATAAAGAGATAGAGCTTGCAAGCAAACCTCGCCCTACCCCCCTTCCCTCCCTCCCCCCAACACACTCCCTCCTTTCCCACCACCCGAAAAGCAATTGCCAGGAAACAAGCGACGGATATTGGAACAGAGAGAAGAGAGAAATGCATTGGGTAGGGGAAAAATGCGCAACGGAATTGTTTGCATTATGCGATGGAATTACAAACAAGTATGAGGGACTGAGACATCTTATATATCCAATTCAGTTCTAGTGTTACGAAATGAGAGAGAGAAAAGAAAGACGATACACAGGAACTGTCTCAGCATGCAGGTGATACATATAAGTAATCGTTATGGAGAGAGAGAGAGAGAGAGAGAGAGAGAGAGAGAGAGAGAGAGAGAGAGATTATCATCATTATCATTATTCAGAATCTTCCGGGAGTCTGAATAGAATCTTCCGGGAGACTAAATAGAATCTTCAGGGAGACTGAATAGAATCTTCTGGGAGACTAAATAGAATCTTCCGGGAGTATGAATAGAATCTTCCGGGAGACTAAAGAGAATCTTAAGGGAGACTGAATAGAATCTTCTGGGAGACTAAATAGAATCTTCCGGGAGTCTGAATAGAATCTTCTGGGAGACTAAATAGAATCTTCCGGGAGTCTGAATAGAATCTTCCGGGAGACTAAATAGAATCTTCAGGGAGTGTGAATAGAATCTTCTGGGAGACTAAATAGAATCTTCAGGGAGTGTGAATAGAATCTTCTGGGAGACTAAATAGAATCTTCAGGGAGTGTGAATAGAATCTTCTGGGAGACTAAATAGAATCTTCAGGGAGACTGAATAGAATCTTCTGGGAAACTTAATAGAATCTTCAGGGAGACCGAACAAAATCTTCAAGGAGACTGAATAGAATCTTCAGGGAAACTGAATAGAATCTTCAAGTAGCTGAATAGAAACTTCTTGCAAGTAGCTTGAATAGAATCTTCCGGGAGAACGATATCAAATCATAAATCTTTCAGGGAGTGTGAATAGAATCTTCTGGAAAGACTAACTAGAATCTTCTTTCCGGGAGTCTGGAAGAGAATCTTCCGGGAAACTAAATAGAATTTTCAGGAGATGAATAGGAATCTTCTGGGGAAAACTAAATAAGAATCTCAGGGAGGACGAACAAAATCCTCAAGGAGACGAATTAGAATTCTCAAGGGTAGCTGAATAGAAATCTTCAGGGAGACTGGACAGAATCTTCAAGGAGACTTGAAAAGAATCTTCAAGTAGCTGAATAGAATCTTCAGGGAGACCTGAACAAAAATCTTCAAGGAGGACTTGAAATGAATCTTCAAGTAGCTGAATAGGAATCTCAGGAGACTGAACAAAAAATCTTCAAGGAGACTGAATAGAATCTTCAAGTAGCTGAATAGAATCTTCAGGGAGACTGAACAAAATCTTCAAGGAGACTGAATAGAATCTTCAAGTAGCTGAATAGAATCTTCAGGGAGACTGAACAAAATCTTCAAGGAGACTGAATAGAATCTTCAAGTAGCTGAATAGAATCTTCAGGGAGACTGGACAGAATCTTCGGGGACAATGAATAGATTCTTCCAGGAGACTTAACAGAATCTTCAGGGACACTAAATATATTCTTTGGGGAGACTGAATAGAATCTTCCGGGAGACTCAATAGAATCTTCACGGAGTCTACATAGAATCTTCAGGGGGACTGAATAGAATCTTCTGGGACACTGAATAGAATCTTCTGGAAGACTGAATAGAATCTTCTGGGAGACTGAATAGAATCTTCTGGGAGACTCAATAGAATCTTCCGGGAGACTGAATAGAATCTTCAGGGAGATTGAATAGAATCTTCCAGGAGACTGAATAGAATCTTTCAGGAGACTGAATAGAATCTTTCAGGAGACTGAATAGAATCTTTCAGGAGACTGAATAGGATCTCCAGGGAGACTGGATAGAAGCTTCCAGGAGACTGAGTAGAATCTTTAGGGAGACTGAATAGAATCTTCTGGGAGACTAAACAGAATCTTCAGGGAAATTGAATAGAATCTTCGAGGAGACTAAACAGAATTTTTAGGGAGACTGAATAGAATCTTCCGGGAGAGTGAACAGAACTTCAGGGAGACTGAATAGATAGAATCTTCGAGGAGACTGAACATAATCTTCAGGGAGACTGAATAGAATCTTCAGGGAGACTGAATAGAATCTTCAGGACTGAAAAGAATCTTCAAGTTGACTGAAAAGAATCTTCAAGGAGTCTGAATAGAATCTTCCGGGAGACTAAATAGAATCTTCAGGGAGTCTGAATAGAATCTTCAGGGAGACTGAATAGAATTGCCTTTTTTTATATGAACCACCACCGAAATAAAATTCTAGGGTGAACACCATTTCCAAAAACAGAATACCCGTCAACAGGAGGAGGGGAAGGAAGTTGGGGAAGAAGGAGGGTGAAGCAATATAGGAATTCTTGGAGCCCTTCCTCTCTCTCTCTCCCTCTCTCTCTCTCTCTGAAAATGGATGTATTCATGAGGGGGAAATATGAATTTAAATGTTCTGCTGAGCGTTCAGCGTCGGAAAAGATTTTTATTGAGATTTCCAACTTATACGAACTCTTGCCTCTGGTCGTGGAATTTGCATTCATGAATCTAAAAGGCAACTATCTATGTATCACTTCACCTCTGGGATATTGTAAATCTTCTCTCCAGGTACGTAGTTAGTCTTTGGATGCAGTTATAAAAAAAATTACTTAACGTTCGCATCTCAGACCATTTCTTTTAACATTACTGGATAAATTTTACCGTGTGTGGAAAGTGTTTTTTTTTTTTTAATGATTCCCTTCGGAGGAATTCATTTCCGCTTTTGAAGTTTCACGTTCTCTAAAGTTCGACCTCTTTATTCTAGAATATTTATCGTCACTTCAGAGAACACGTTCCATATGCAAATTTTTTTTTTTATCTTTTGCTATTTTCTTCACGTGTGACAAAGTCTATTTGGACAGCCATGTCCATTACGACTTCTACACTGTAAAATATGCATCAGTCAAAAGCTGTAAAGACCAATGAACTGAATTGAACAGAATACAGATTTAGGCTAAGATCCAAACACTGGAACCTATGAGGTCATTCAGCGATGAACAGGAAACTGACAGTAAGCAGGTTTGAATGGCGTAACAGGAGGAAAACCTCGAAGTTGCACTATAAATCAACTGTTGGGAGAGGTTGCAAAGTAAGAGAAGAAAGAGAATACGAAAGGAGGTACAGTAAAAGGAACGGAAGGGGTTGCAGCTAGGGGCCGAAGGCTCGATGCCAGGAATCTTGACTGCACTGACGGTACTACCCTCCTACGAGGGAAGGACCTATAAAGAATAGTTGTTATGATGATCCGGGGGAATATTGACAAAACAAACATGAGAAAACTCCATGTCTTACAATCTGAAAAATTAGCTATCGAGGTGGAGATTGGTTAATTTCGAGTTCGTTCACAAAACTCAGTTTCGATAGGAATATGAACAGCAGAGTCGAAATCAATTTATGTCTCTCGTGGTAGATTTGCGGATATGTCAAATGTCAACCTTTGTATCAAACCACAAAAGAGGTAAGTTCGCTTCCTGGTAGAGCCAGATCCCCTCATCATGCGTAATTCCCTCTAAATGTGAGTAATTGTCAAGGTAAACTGAATTCCATGCTATGGGTGGTCTAATATTCTAACGTTATGAAAAGTCAGGAGTTAATTCTAGACAAAGGTATAACTCACTCACACACTACATACGTATATATATATATATATATATATATATATTATATATATATATATATATATATATATATATATATATATATATATATATAAAGTATGTACGCATGGGATTAACGGTGTGATCTAAAATATAAACTTTGCTCGGCCACACACACGCGCACATGCACGTACAGACGTGTACTACACACATGATATATATGTATATAATATATATATATATATATATATAGATCTATATATATATATTTTTAACTAATATATATATATATATATATATATATGTGCGTGTATGAGTGTGTGTGCACAGCAACGGTGAATGAAAAGTAAATAACAAGTAAACGTTTGTCTAGTAACAAATAGATAAAAAATTCAATTAAAAAAGAATGCAAATTCGAGAGAAACAGAAAGCAGTTCAGTTCATATGAAAATCCGAGGTATATCCACCCAAAAGCAAACTCAAAACAGAAAGTTGTAAGAGAAACTAAGCAGAGAATACCGGCCATCATAAGTTCCGTATGAAAAACGCAAGACAAACTTCCATGGCAAGAGTTTGGCGATAGTTCTGGAATATACCCTCCCCCATTCTTACGAGCCTCCCCACCCCACCCCAACCACACACCCTCACACACAAGAGACAGTCTACCCACGCACATACACAAACACACGCAATTTTCCAGCTGTTAATGTGAATACTCGACATGTTACGCTATTCATCTTTTTAATTACCATAATTCAGTTTTTTTTAAGTTTGAAATTGATCAGTTTGAAGTATCCAAGAGAGAGAGAGAGAGAGAGAGAGAGAGAGAGAGAGAGTAAAACAATTTTGATGAAGGTGGGGGCATTAAACTGTATACACACAGATTACACAGTCTAAATAATTATGTGGTATGCGACGAGGACATTTACTGTGTGTGCAGGACAGAACCCATTCTTGTTTAACTAATGTTAATACCTGTTCCTTCTTAACTAACATTAACCGACCTCGCATTGAAGAAACAAACGAAAATCGCTTTAAAGTCAGGTTGGGGTAAACCAGTAATAATTCTGAAGCGCCCCTTTCAGAAATGAAGCAAATTTATACCGAATTTTCGAAAATCCCCCTCTTGACAGATGTCAAAATACTCTATATGTCACACTACTTATTTTTGAATTTCAAGAATAATTTTCTTAACTATAATGGGCCTTGATTAATTCGGAAATGCGAATATATCAATGTAATCAGAATTTTCCTCATCGAATAAAATAATCTTATAAACTGTATCAACACGAGAATGTTTTCGAGAAACAGAAATAAAAAGAATTTTGAGGCATAAAATTTTAAAGCAAAAATTTTTTCGAAAACACTTAAAATAAAAAAAAAAATTCTTGAAAATGTAATGATGTCCTCGTCTGATGTGGGTAGTCATTAGAGTGACGGGACAGAGGGAAGATAAAGAACAGAACTGAATACAATATTGAAATTCTGCCCAAGGCCAAGCGCTGGTACCCATGTTAGAGGACCAATATTAGAGGAAATGGCTTAATATAAAAAAAAATATATTTGTATATATTCTTCCAATCTTTCATTATCATTTTCCACTAAATCCTCCCTCCGATGGTATATTGGCAGTGCCATTCTTACCTTCTCATATACTACTGTATGCTACCCAATAGAAAATCCCTTCTCCATTTTTGTATGAACTTTCTCCGTCAACCAGCATATCACCTGAAACGAATAAGGAAATAATGCAAGTAATATTCTACTGGCGAGGTACTATCAAGGACAAACATATTATTTCAAAACTAACATTTCCTTCTACTGTTCATCGTTATATTATGATACATAAAAAAAAACAAAAAAAAAAAGAGGTTTAAATGGGGCGGACGGGGTTAGGGGGTGGAAAGAGTTTATATTTGCAGAGTAAGTTATGTACCGCTGATGGACAAGGATTCAAAGTACTACCTTTCCTATACAAATGCATATATATATACATACATATATACATACATATATATATATATATATATATATATATATATATATATAAAATGACTAACTATATATATATATATATATATATAATATATATATATATATATATATATATATATATATATATATATATATATATATATATATGTATATATATATATATATATATATATATATATATATATATAGTGACCCGGATTTTCAAAATTTTCTCATAGTTAGTCATTATATATATATATATATATATATATATATATATATATATATATAATATATATATATATATATATATATAATGACTAACTATGAGAAAACTTTTGAAAATCAGGGTCATTCCGGGTAAACGCCATCCAATGAAAAACTCCTATGTGATTTCAGTTCTCGGGGAATTCATTTTCTGGGAACATCACGAAGCCCAAATAAACCGAAGTGCCACATCACCTAAAAGACTCAAAAGTCTCTGGCACTGAGGACCGAGAGGAGGAATAGAATGCTTTACTGAAACGGAACAAGTGGCAGTTTTGATAACAGGTTTTCCTCCTCAAGCAATAAATTAAAGGATATAAAATTCCTAACTCAACATGAGACCGATACTGTTCAGTCATCTGAAATCAAGATTCGAGTTCTTTTATGTTCATGTATCAGACAGTAAAAATATGCAACTAAGCTCTAAAACACTACTGGTCATAATATTGTTGAAAGTCTGAACATATGATCAAAAATGGGTACCAATGACTGCAACCCCACTTAATTAAGTATGTTTTTCTCATTAATGATATGTAACTGTACAAATCCATACAGCTTTCATTTTTAAAATATCATCAATATCACTAATATTTAAATACATCACAATGTAAAACAACCCTTCATTTCCCCCGGTGTTAAAATGAATATATGCAATCAATTTTTTAAACAGGCGTTTATGTCCTCAGTACAAAACAGGTCACCTGTGATGTCACACATGGCGGATGAGTCTTGTTCAGGGGATTAGAGAGAGAGAGAGAGAGAGAGAGAGAGAGAGAGAGAGAGAGAGAGAGAGAGAGAGAGGAGAATGTTCTGGTGGCATAGAATACACATTCAAAGAGAATAAATCATATTTACATTTGGAGGGCAATTACGAGGTTTATGCTTTTGTCTACTTGCATTCCTCACGCAAGAAATTTTATTTCAGGGGGAGGGGAGGGGGGGAGATTATTAGATTTTAGTCCCCATGTTATGGCATTCAATAGGTCATTGTGTAAAGATGGCATCAAAAGCAAAATTTAATGGTGATAGTGATGATGATATGATAAGCAGTGACAATGATAATGCTTAAATAAAGTCGTTAATAATTATTTTCACTCGGATATCTTGACAGGAGGAACGATCAGATTATATTATGAACCAAAAAAATATTTTTCAGTTTCTTGAAAAGGAGAGGGATATCTTTTTAAGCAGGTTACAAACAGCGTAAAGGGGTAATTACACTGCAGTGCCACTCACTGTGGAAGCTAAATTCAAAATGGACGAGTGCAGTCCTAGAGAAGCGGGCACATCCAAAACGGATTTCAACTGACTAAACGTAAGGTCTCTGAAATGATCCAGGTCGATCTGTGCTTAGGTCTGGTTCGACTTAAAAAGCCAGTGACTGGCACCAGTGACCAGTACCCTCGGCGTTCGATAAGCCATCTAACGTGCAATAAAAGAACTATACTCGGTTTTTTACATCTGTCCATCCGCCTGTGGTGGTCGCGCATGGTAACACTGCGTCTCGGTCTTTAAATAGTTAGGCTGTGTAAGTTTTAGGTAAATAAAAGGATATCTTGGTGTACATTTGCAACTGAAAAGTGTTTTAATAATTTACTGTATGCGAATTTCACCGTTAATATTCGAAATAGGATATGATTTAAAGCCCGGGATGCAGTGTTATCATGCGCAAACACCACAGGCAGATGGACAGATGAAAATAAACAGAGTATAGTAGGTCCAGAGCGGTCCGTGGCTACCGTTTACATCAATGACGAACTTACATAGATTAAGGAGGCACGCAGGACTCACCACTAGGGTCACGCTAAAAATAAGTGAATTTCACCACTGAATACCTGATGAGGTAAAACCATTTTTGGGCGTCTTGAAAAACGCTGAACTCCATTAAAAAAAAAAAAAAAAAAAAAAAGGCAACCACTTTTAACTGGTTTCGACATATCTACTGTCACGCACTTCTGTACAGCCTCTGCCATTTATCTTTATTCTTTATCTAAGGCTTCACGAGGTTCCTTTACAACTTGCACTGCTCTTTCCCATACCCTATGGCTATCACATAACTGGTTCATAATTAATAACTGATTCTGCCCTACAGTTAATTGTCTATAGAGTCCAGTGGTTCCCAACCATTTTTGGCAATGCCCTACCTAATCTCCTCTAAAATCCTGATGCCCCATGTGGTTTGTTTGTTTGTTTTTATGTTGCCTGGAACCAGTGGTTATTCAGCAACGGGACCAACGGCTTTACGTGACTTCCGAACCAAATCGAGAGGGAATTTCTATCACCAGAAAGACACATCTCTAATTCTTCAGCTGAATACCCGAGAATCGAACTCGCGTGGAGGAAGCCTAAAGGACCATTAGCTTGTTTTAAACATTCTCGAACTGGCCCTCTTGTAAAGAAAATTATCCCCTGGTGCCCCACGTTGGGAACTACTGGTCTAGACCCCTTCCTGCCCTTCCCATCACAACAAGTCTTACTTTTCCAATGGGAACGCTACAAAACATCTTCCCATGGACAATAATGTTATGCCTCTATAATGTTTATAGCCACTTCTACCACATTCGTAGCGTATTCATGAATTATCTGCTTTTAAAATGAATACGTTCCACTGCATTTAGTTCTTCATAGTAAAAGAACATTTAGCCCCCAGAATGTTGCAAAAACATTCCTTTTGAACTATTTATTTTCGTAAACATGACCATGGTGTGTCCTCATGCACAAAAATGCGCCTCTAAGCACAAAAATCATCAGACGCGAGCATGATTTTCCGAGCAATTCTTTTCGGTAAATACAACATACTGAGGAGTAAGAACCAGAAAAACATGAAGCAAACGAGCATGGAAATACATAAAAAGTTTCCCGAGAAAAACATGTACGATTTAAAACCTTTACATTCTGGCATCCGGAGAAAGCATCAGAATAAGAAAAGTAGAAAATGAAAATGCTTAAAAGTATTTTGCTTAATTGATTGTATTCATTGTACATAAACGAAATCAAATTGCGTATAACAAAAGTATTTTTATATTCATTTTCTTATTGTGTACAGATGAATAGTGAACTAGTTATTAGACAAATGAACACGCAGGCCGATTGAAGATGCCCTGTTTCCCCTATCATAGCCTCACATTTGGGAATTAATAGAGATCAAATGTTGGTTCAGAAAGAGCTAAGGCCACATCTGTACATAATGGGGCCATTAATGTTCTAGGATGATCAGACATTTTCACTTGTCCAGTTTATTTATGTTTGCGATCAGTGGAACTTCAGTTTCTGCTAGTGAGCAGAAACTGAAGCACCGGCACCTACGAGGTCATTCAGTGCAGGAAAGGAAATTATGAGTAGGTATGTAGGTTTGAAAGGTGTCCCGAGAGGAAGACCTCGCGGTTGCACTAGGAAACAATTTTTAGGAGAGGGTGGCTACCGAGATTGAAGAATGAGAATATGAACGGGGGTACAGTAAAAGGAATGAAAGGGGTTGCTGCTAGGGGCCGAAGGGACGCTGCAAAGAACCTTTAGTGATGCCTACAGTGGTGAACTAGAGATGGTGAGTTTGCGGGCCACCCCTTAGAACGCTTGGGTAGAGAGGGGCCGGGGCTGATCATTTGTTATGTTTGTATGTTTGGGCTCTAAGATTATACAACAGCGCAATGACCTGTCCCTTTCCTGACTCTCATGAAAGAGGTGAAACCATTAAACAACTTATTTGATCATGTCAGTCAATATCTATGTGCAAATGAGAAACTATGAATAACTGGCTACCATTTTACATGGGAATACCTTCATATTGGTTGAGCCAGAAATAAGAAATTATTGTTATTATAATATATCGGTAGATGAAATCTATTTACATGAAGCAAACACACAGGGGCCATTAACTTTAAATTCCAGCTTCCAAAGAATGTTGGCTTCATCCCTCCCACTGTAGACCCCACACTACAGCAATAAAAATAAAAGTTTAGATATTTTCACAAAAATAAAACTCCAATAATTTTTCATTCTCCTTACTTTCTAAACCGAAATACTTTGTATTTTTCCTCCAGAGATTAAATATTACTTTTCCTAATGACTGACAAATTCTTCTGTCAACTTCCTGTAAAAGAGAGAAATATGTGGAGCCATATCTCAATGAGGAAATACTTCTACCATCTCCCATCTGTCTGAAGGAAAATATTCCGTATCTCCTAGACCTAACTTCATTAACCGACGGAGACGCGTCAAAATCCTTATTTAAAGTGACAGGAAACAAAGAAAGAGACGGGGCTGAACCTCGACAAACGAATGAGATATTAGACATCTGAATTTAGACCCACCCTCCCAAATAACTGCCTCGTTCAGCATAACAGTAAATGACAGCTTTCTTACGTTCTTGAAGGACCAATGTTCAAGTTGAGTTTTGGGAACTTGAAAGTGTATCACAATAGCACAAAGATCCGTTTTAAAGCAAGCAGTTGCTTACTGGTTATATAAACATTTACCTGCTCTTATTCTGTTCATATTAGTTGTTCATATGCTGCGATTCACCTATAGATGGCGTCATCCTGTTTATACTAGAATTTTAAATTACTTCACTTAAAGTTACCAGTTATGTGTGTGTGTGTGTGTGTGTGAAACAAATGTTCGTATCAAAGTTTCTTTAAATGTGAACAAATCAGTAAGAACACAGAAGTTCCATCTACCGAAATAAACTCGTTCTGCACCGTAATTCACTGACCTTTTAATGTATTGATAGATACATATAAAAAACATTTCTTAGGATAAGATAAGATTATTCCGTCCTTAATTCGGTAATGTGAGACCTGAAAAGAAACACTCGACAACGATAATAAGATCTAGCTAGACATTCAAAAGCTTTTGAGAAACAACAACTATTTTCAGAATATGCTTCGTGTTAATGTACAACCTCCACATTTTGACGCCACCCTAGTCTCTCTCTCTCTCTCTCTCTCTCCCTCTGTGTGTGTGTGTGTGTGTGTGTGTGTAATAATGCTTTTGCACCAAACATAAAGCTGTCAGATGACGAGCACTAAATCAACAATTAAATTTCCATGATTGAGTCATTTGGGCAAAAACACGTCGAGTATCTGATATCCGGTTGAGTTTCCATGCAACATGTACGTTGCATGTAATTCAAGGGCTATGTTATTTCAGTAAATAAATTGCACACTTTTATCCGGCTGGTAATAGTAGTAGGTCTCTTTTCACCCGTTGACTAGTAAATCACCTGAAAATACCCGTCTCTCTCTCTCTCTCTCTCTCTCTCTCTCTCTCTCTCTCTCTCTCTCTCTGTATATATATAATATATATATATATATATATATATATATATAGATATATATATATATATATATATATATATATATATATATATATGATTTTCCAGTTTGATCTATATAAAAGCTGTCACATAACTTGCATGGGACTTGCTATAAACACCCCTTAGTGCTATCGGGAATTATTTATAAATAAATACTTTAAATACTTGTTTCACTGTATAATTGTTCTTCAGTGCTACATCAACACCAAAATTCTCATGATGGGAATGATGGGAAACATCTATGAAATGATTTCTATATGGCACTACAAGCAGGGCTTTATGGGATATTTCAATTTCTTTACTTTCTAATAATTATATATTTCATCGGCATTTACGCAACGCTTCTTGAACGTAACGGTCTCTGATTTCTTTACTCTACTGCTCTGCCAAGAATAAAAATTTACGCAAGCTGAAATATTGGTTAGTCATCTAGTCACGCTACATTTAAGCCTACTCCTACTACGGTGTATGAAGTAATCCAAGAAGGGTAAGCCACCGTCATTTTCTACTTCCATTGTGAATTTTGTTCTGATGGGACCAGTTACTTCAACTTACCCATGGAGATATTAAAATTTTCGTTCCTTTTTCAAATACATGTCTCCGTCGTCAACATATTTTAACAACAAACGTTATGTGGGATGAATTTGTTTATTCTGCTTTCAAGAAAACCAAGAAACTGTCACGCAGACGATTATTTATTTATTTTTTTTTTTTTTACCATTTTATGCCATGCCACCAACAGTAGCATCAAATGGTGTCCATGGCAGTTTCTGTCATGGGCTGGTACCCTGCTACAGAGGAAGTGACTAGTTTTCCGTAGGTATGGCAAGAGCTCAGTAACCTAGGCCTAAAGTATTTCCAACTGAAAACTGTTTTCCTCCATTTCATTCATTTATTTAATTTCAAATTAGAGTATATGTATATATTAGTTATTTTATAACGTTAATATTTTTTTCCTTCACTCGATTCGGTAGCATTGTTCTAGACATCTGATGTCGAAATTTTGGTTATTAAATAACCTTTCATTCGGATAACCAAGTAAACATGAACTTTAACGACGCTATTTGAACATGTTACCAGTTCACTTTGTATTTCCGCCAGGCTAAAAAATCTAAAACTTATAGCTAGCTATTTGTTGACGGAGTCGGCAAATCACACTCGAAAACAGCACCATATACAGACGGCCAACGAAGAATTGGCGTAGTTTCTTAATTCATTGTTCGTTATGGAAATATTGCCATATGCAGGTGCCAGATTATTTACTTAACAATAAATAACATTTCCTTTCAAAGATGCTATACTTGAAATAAATTGCATTAGAACTGAGTAGAGTTATTCAATGTATTAAAGATAATTATTTTGCAAAGTAAGGAAAATATATACCGATGGGTCCATGATTTCTAATTTTGTTCTCAACTCTAGCTTTGTGACAGCATACCGAAGATTTTGATGTTGGTTTTGCTGCCGCTCGAGTCTTGACCCAACGTATCGTACTGCACTGGGGTGTTGTCATTTCGTCTCCTACAGCCGATAAATAATACATCAAGGCGTTAACATTCTTTGAAAATGATGTTTAGTTAAACTAATTTTGTCCTTTGATCAATAAAATAATTTGCATGACACATTTAGTGGGCCTAAATTGGACTTCTGATTTTCCCACATGATTTGCCTAGGTCTATTTTCAGCAGTATACTCTCTCAGATACGTAATATTAATGAATATTCAAATCGACAATATAGATATATATATATATATATATATATCTATTATATATATATATATATAGATATATATATATAATATAATTATAATATAATATATATATAATATATATATTCATCTGCTTGATTTTACTATTCCCGTTATTCTTGTTTTATTAGCCATGTTCGCCTTTCTTCTTATCCTTTTCATAATTGCTTAGCATGATTAACTCAGTCCTAGCTATTCAAAGTTAAAAAGCAATCATAAAAAAATCAAACGAATATAATTCAGTCTTTTTATCGAATTCCTTGCATATCATCCTGTTTCATTTGGACACCTTGGAAACCTACGGGAGTCAAAACTGACGAATACATTAAGAAAGGCTTACTTTTTTTAAAGCTTTCTTAGGTTGATCTTTTTGTAGCTACTCATTTCTTCTAAATAGAAATTAATTCAAATTAGTTTCACATGTATACCTTCTAGACCTACTACCATAAGCATATTATAAGTAGCGAAAGGATAAGAAATATGAAAGGTGACGTTCTCGTTTAAGTCTATTTCATATGTTTTTCTTTTTCTTTCAAGAAAACCCCTTCTGCTTTAATCAAGGTTGCTCTTTGACGGCTACAGGGTGTAACACGAGTGTATGCACATATTTTGTGGAATGAAAGATGAAGTGTCTTTGAACAGAAAATAATTTATAAACGTGCATTTAAGGCGTCTGTTGTCGGTGCTGGGAATTTTAAAATAACCGTTATCATTAGTGGTGCTTTCACGAGGAGTTCGTAGTGAGAAGTCGGATCTAGTCGCCTGAGATGTAGAAGAGAGCGGAGGTGGCGTATAGGAGTGATGGAAGGATTAGGCCGATGTTAATAAAGTATCTCCCAATAAAATGTATTCTTTAGGTTTTGAAGAAAAAAATGCATGCAGCATTGAAACCGTTTTCCTCCCTATCCGTGGTATTCACTGGCCACCGATAAAAAACAAAACTAAAAGAGTAAGCCTAACTGAATCTCTCATCTATCAAAGATAAGTTTGCTTATTCATTAGACTTATTCATTAGACAACTACCAAAGACTTCAGGTGTAGATTTAAAAGTTTTCATCAGACACCAGTCATAAGCGTAGACCTAGTTATGATTCCTGGTTCAGCAATGTCGTGACGAGGCACTAGATTTCAAAGTTCACAAATGAATGTGGCTCAGCAACATTTACACTACTGTATTCTCTTGCTCTCATGTGGTACTTCGAGGTGTTCCACCTCTAGGCCCATGTTCTAAATTTTCCCGTTCTTTAAACAATTTTATTCATCTATGTATGTATGATTCTCTGTGGTTTATTAAGCTTTCTTGATATCTCTCCAACAGGAACTTGCACCGAATGCAGTGCAATAATTCTCTCGCTCATCGAGGGATGTTTCTTAGACCGATAAATGACACATAGCCATTAGATTCCCGCACACATAACATCAAAAGCAATAGAGTGAGGTCTCCTGGTTCACGCTGTTAAGATATCGTTTTTTTTTTCTTTTTTTTTTTTTATAGCATTTTGTGAGTTTCCAATGTTTTCTGTAAAATTTAACAAATGGAATAGTTCAACTACCTTGAACTTGATATTGAAATTATAATTTAAGGACTATGTTTATGCGATACTACTAGAGATAGGTGTCTCCTATCTATTTGGTAATGTATATCTATGGTTGTGATATGACGTTTTTTATCACTTCGTTTCGTTCACGTCAATTTTGCTATATGGAAAATAGTTTTCCACAATAACATAACATAACGTTCTAAAGATATCAGTGACTGTTTTTAACGTCATTACACATGATTTCTTCCATCTTTGAAAAGAAAAAATAGATAAATAAGGCATGAATCATGCGTCAGGCAGGTGAACGAAAATTATGAAACTCTGCCACGAGTTTTTTGGCCGACAGTACATAAAAAAATGATGTTGCTCAGCTGTTAGCGAAATAAGCAGATAGCGAATTTGTATCCGATGCTCGCCCTCTATCTCTCTCTCTCTCACACACACAGTCTCACTACACTGAAGTCAGTACCGACTCCGAGACCGAGTACGTCAATTCTTCAGTACTCTACTGGAAGCCAATCGATGCGGACTACAAGTCTCTGGCCTCTCCTTGAAATCTAGCAACAAAATTCATTGGTAAGGAAACTCATTCTGGTGTTTTAGTATGTTCTGTAAACCAATTTTAGGCGTCCTGATTTAGACCTAGGATAGATGCGCATATGTAGCCTAGATCGTGGCTGGCCGACAATTTTAACGCTTCCGATATCGTTGGCTTATCGTAAAAAATATTAAACCATTTTTTAGCAACATATTAGGATGTTTAAACATAAAAACCCCTAATACTTTCTTATGCAAATCATAAACATGCCGATTGTACTGATAAAATACCAGTAGTCTAGTACAAACACACGACAGGCGAGCTTGTATAAAACAGTCTACTCGGATCAAACACAAACCAACGAAGGGCCGGGTGTTCAATAATAAATGTTTTATCTCTGTATAGCCCATGCTACACAAAGTCTTGTGCCAAGAAATGTTCAGATCCCAAGGTTTTCTTATCATCCCAACTAATCTATAGAATTTCATTGCTTGAATATGAAAATAACTTTATTATGATACCAAAGTTATATCCACATCCGTGGAAAATAACCTTTATTGATGTTGACATCTAGAGCAACGAAACACGCACAATCGAACGATAGGCCTATGCTACAGTTGTTTTTACTGGCCTTTTTTTTTAACATTTTCATTTAATCGATTAAAACTAACTTATTGTAACCATTATTTATTCATTATTTCTAAGTATTATTCCAATGATTTACGTAAAAAAATAAGCCTAGGCTCGCCTTTAATGCCGTACGTATATCATCAACATGCAAAGGATACCAGGAACTCGATGAGATATCAACTTTTGTTCCAGAAATTGATTGTTTAGTAAAATACTTCTGAAACTGTCCAATCACTGAGCTGTTATAATGATCTGAATGCTTTAGAAAAATTATATAAATATACAAATTATTGTGAAAAGAAAACCGCAATACCACTGTCTTGCATAAACTGAAATTTCCCTCCCTCCAACCAATATTGAGGTGGTTGCCGGCAAAATTTTAACTGTGAATCAATCACCCTAATTCAAATAGTGACCATAGATATAGAGGCCCTAAGGTACACTGTCAAACCTCCTGGTATGCATAAGCATAAGTTTCTGCAATAGACTTTGAAGACCGGATTATGTTAAGAGGTGACAATGAATGGCTATCAAAGCAGATTTAGTCTAATAAGAATTAACCAGAAGGTACAAGCCAGCATATACATCAGTTCTGGCAACGGTAAGATTTATACAGCTCTGCACATTACAATATTAATTGTATCCTTATTAATAATATTATATACAGTAAATTTTAAAATCAATAAAATGATTGTGCATACTACTGAATATTATCCGTTAGGTATCAGGCTATTAAACCTAGGCTTTTGTTAATATTTATGGGATGACAGCGTTGGAGATGACAATTATTTTAGCAATACGGTTCTCAAATTTTACTGCCTGTCAGTTTGGCCCGTGAATAAAGAACGAGAATAATTAGTCATGACCGTAGAGAGTAAAACTGTAAATTTATGGTGGTAAGAAAGGTACATAACGTTGGCAAATTGATCAACATTATTACCCAAATGTGTATCAACTACAGCAGACAGAATAAATTTTTTTATCACTACACATTGTACACATTGTCCTTGATATGTGCTGCAAAGAATAAAGATCATTTAGCAATCTTTAAAGACTGCTGATCATAATGTTGTAACACTGCCATATACGCAAAAGCTTAGGCTTAACTGTAGAAGAAATATACAAGCAAAATGAATTATTTTTATTTCTGCAGACAGTAGCTACACATTGTATTTAGTAAATGGTGCACAAATCATTTAACAGTCTTGACGGAAAGCCGAGAAAACACGTTCTATAGAGTAGAGGGTTGGCTATGTTAGATTGCATGAGTTGCGTAATTTTTTTTTTCTTTTTACAAAGTAAACACACAGCGATGGCGCCAGGCAGTGCACGTCACAAATTGGTTTGGCTATCATAGGCTGTCCAATCTCTCCCCTCTATATCTACGATAGTGACTAGACAGAGAGCATGCGCGTCAGTGGCGCAATTTCCGTTAACGTTTTTGCACGTGTAATGAACTAATTTTTTTTTTTTTTTTTTTTTTTTTTTTTTTTTTTTTACGTAAATCGTGGTAGATATGCGTGTATTAGGAATGTTCCCGAAAAAAAAAAAAAGTTAATTTCTGCTGAGTACTAAACTGCGATGATAAATGCAGCTTTGTCAAAAGCATCGATTTAAATTTCACTTTCTTTTTCTGTAATGGAACACTGCCATTTTCCCTCTATCTTGAATGCCCCGCGTAACCTCGCCATAATTAAAGTCTCTCTCTCTCCCAGGTCCCTCACACTGAGGGACCTGGGGCAACCCGAACAAGATGTAAGGTCTCTCTCTCTCTCTCTCTCTCTCTCTCTCTCTCTCTCTCTCTCTCTCTCTCTCTCTCTCTCTCTCTCTCTCTCTCTTGTAAAACAGATATGCACTTTTCTACTTGATATCTACTAACATGAGACATTTTATTCCCTTTCGCTAGACATTAGGCAATCCACTAATAATTATCTATCACAGGCAATCATAAAAACAATGTGCTTTTGAGCTGCTGAGCACGAAAATTTATTAGCTAACATCCATTAATAGTAATTTTTTTATACAGGTTCTGAAACAGCGTTCCAGTTTGAACCAAGGAGATGATGAAATCCGGCCAGTTAAAAGTAATGTATCTGATAGTGGCCGCGCTGACTTCAGTAGCGCACACAGAAAACGTTACCAATGAAGACGTAATTGAACCCGCTGGGAACTTTCACCGGCCCAGAAGCTTTAGATTTTTTAACCCGGAAAAACCGGTCGTAAAGGGACTTGAAAAGACTAAGGTGTTTGGTGTTATGATGAAATACAAAATCGAAAGCATTGCCTATGGCATCGAATTCTTTACAAACCTGCTGGATCCCATTTTCAGCAAACTAGAAAATGATTCTTCATCGATTAAGACCAGGTTTCCTTATCGAATAATGCCGCATAGCCAATCAGTAGCAGTTCCCTGCAGGAAAGGCTTTCTGAATTGTGTTGATTTTCTGTCATCAGCATACGCATCACATGGATTGACAATAAAAGCCTGGCTACGTAGTCAAGATAATGGCACTCAAATGGCTTTCAATAGAACCTGCACGACTTTGAAAAACAAGAAAAAGTACACGGATACCTATCTGAACTGGACAGGTTGCCTAGAAACCGACCCGCTGGTTTCTGGGAGTCCTAAGCCACCAGATTTAAGAAGCACTAATGCATCTCAAATAGTCTACGATTATAAATTCCTCTTAACATCTATGCAATTCATGTGCTGGTATACGACACACAAAGTAAAGTATCTCAATGTATCGAAGCCTTGCTCCTATAATCATCTTAACCCCAGTGACTGCGCTTTTGGAGCCTTCTGTCCTAAACCATGCTGGAACCTAGGCTCTAACAAGGATATCTGCACAAGTAATGGAAGTACGGGAAAATGCTATGTCAAGTTTGAAGACAATAGGAACTTCCACCATCTCCTTACAGAATCCATTAATGTTACCTGCATTTGCAAAGAAGGCTATGTACACGAAAAAAGGGCACAAAATTGTGTTGGGCAGTACTACTATAAGGAGCTGAATCACTCTTGTGACCCACTAACACAAGACCCTTTATACGTCCCAAACCATGTACTATGCCGCTGTAAAATAGGCTACTTCTGGGACAAAAATAAGACTATATGCAAGAGTATCGAGGAGAAGCCTGATTCTACAGGTCTTACGCAAAATATATTTGAGTCATTCATCAACTTCGCTAAACACCACGCACTGTCAGACCTGGTAGACTATTATTACGGGTTAATACTTGCACTGTTCTGAAGAGAAGAGGTACTGTTAACTCCCTTTCATTTATGCAAAAAAGTTTTCAAATCTGTTAGACTATTATACGCAGTGTTTGAAGAAAAGGTATTGTTAATTCGCTTTCAGTTTTGCAAAAAAAAAAAAAAAAAAAAAAAAAATATGGAATAATTTTTGACATTCCCAAAAACCAATCTGTGTGAGCATAAAGCATAAAAATGATTTTGAGTTAGGAGCTTGAGTAATGTTGCTTTAGGATTGACATAATCTCTCAACTTTGAATTATGGAATTGCAAAGTTGACGAAGTCGGCAAGAAAGTGGACCTTGAAAGCAAAGGTCAGTTTGTAATAATAATAATGAACATTTTTTATTGATTTTCAGACAAAAAAATGTGACGTCATCCATCACTAGCTGAAATGGGTGTATGGAAATAGTCACAACAGCATGATAATATAGGGAATTCCGTTAACTAATTTTATGTTCAGCAACTATTACGATGCATTTAAGCAAGATTAAATGCTTCCGTACAGCTTTAACTTTTCCACGGAGTAATAGAACATCCAAAACGTAATGTGGGCAATTGTTAACTTGGTTCGCTCAAAAGAATGTGCTTTTCGTTTATTTCTTGACTTGAATTCAAGTCACGTTGTATGTATTTTGTGACGCCTCAAATGCTTCCTACGACATGTAAAATGATTCTACATGGCCTTTACAATTAAAAGGACGCGCCTCTTCTTTACTGCAATCAGCTTAACTTCCTTCGAAAAGAAACATCATCATGTAAGCACTTACATTTACATCAAAATGCAGCTGAAAAGTCTTGGCGTTATAATTACCTCACTCTTACTGTAAACAACAACTAAAAGATACTAAGAGGATTGGCCATCACGTTCAGATGGCGTCAAAAGCTTAAAAGAAGTCTATACAGTACAGAATATCTAAATTTATGATGTTAAGTATTATTAAAAGAAAACTGTTAATCCCCTGCTTTCCAATAACAAGGATTTAAGTTACTTCATATGATTACATTCTAGGAATTAACTTTATAGAAAGGTCCCCTGGATCAGTCATTTTCATTAATAAAAACGTTTTGAGTTATGGCGTTTTATTTTCCACAATGCTGATATCTAAAGATTTACTGTCAAATTAGTCTAAGGCTGCTTCCATGCATAAAGCATATCAAATGTAGGAGTAACAGTGGATAAACTATTGTCAGATGCGTTATTTACGCAGTGCAATAGATAAATTCGTACAAGGATTTCCCACAGGTTTTATCGTGTAGTTTTTTTATCTTTTATTAGAGAAAATACACAATAGTTTACAATTTTAACAGAATTACATGCAGAATTTTGTTGTAGTTAACTGACCAAAATAGCAAACCATCTTAACCAACACTTATTTCAAAGCAAACAATGGGCAGGCAACTATAGTTTCAGCCCTTTACATAAACATGAATTATGAGTAACTAAACAAAGATAATTAATAGTACTTGTTTGATTTACATGAGACATGGCAATGGTAGTATTTCTTTTTGGTTCACACCTAGACGTTCAGGATTTCGTAATTCTTGGTCCTGTGTCCAAATTTTTAATGAATAGGGTTCATATTGAAGGCGTACAAAATGCTGAAGCAAAAATTTAGGAGCAATGATATGTTGTGTGAAAGTATGATACTGCGCAACTTATTTCAGTAGCCAGCCTACTGCCAAAAATAGGCGAATTAATGACGTAGGCCTATGGTGAGATATAGTATGTACATGTTTGCGGGGGCAAGCACGTGGGACAAAATATAATACATGACTGTACTAGTGATCTGATTAACAGACTTATTTCTCAAAGAAAAGGAAAAAATACACTAGTCAAGCGGACAATGGTCGTAAGTTAAAGCCTTTGACGCAGTCACACGATGCACAAGTCCAGATTTGAATCCAAATTCTAATCGACACATTCACTCCAGTTAGCAGACAAAAACGAACAAAAAAACTGTAAGCCCAGGATGTTGGAGAGCAGTGCAAAGGGAAGATGTGGGGATGGGATAGTTGTGCGGGTGTGGGTCTGTGGGAAGTGCAGGTGTGAAAAAATAGAGCGAGTTCACTGGTTTAACTTAACGGTCACGTGTCGACTGCGTGATCTGCTCAAAAAGTGTAGCAGTGTTAGAGCCTTGGAGATAGGCTCTACATTCCGTGAGTTTCCAGAACCGAAAGCAAAGTTCAATAGACAGCGCATAATTAATGAATAAATTTGAAAGGTGTCATAACTGAAAATGTCGCTCACCCAGTAATAGTCCGACGCCAGTCAAAAATTCTCCCTATGCATTTCATCAGGAGACAATCGACGTATATTCCATTGTTTTTCTTTTTATCATTTGAGAGTATAATAAACTGGGGAATATACTAAATTGAAAAAATGGGGGCTAGTGAAATCGTTGTCAAACATCAACTTACAACCATTTACAATAATGACAAAGCTATTAATCTCTCATCAGATTAAGCCTATTAATCTCGTTTTATGTGTTTTTCTTTTTGTCATATTACAACGTATCTAAATGAATGTCTGATAAACTTATGTTAACCACTGATATATGACGCACCTGTTTAAATATACACACAGAAAACGTACCAATGTCTTTCGATCCATGCAGGTAATACTATTCTGTTCCCTAGCTGTCTAGCTGATATGATGGTTAGCGATGTGAAAAAGCGCTCAGATGTCGCGAGTTCGCGCTTCATCATGATAAGTTACTGCTACAGTGTGGGGTCTGCGGTGGGAGGGTGATCAATGGCAATATGTAGTTTAAATTGTTTTCCTGCCAGTAATCCGATTCTTCCTTTTGAATTGGTGTAGTGGTTAGTGTCGTGGCATGCCACTCAGAGTTATCTGCTTCTTAAACTTTCCCCAATGAACAAAAAGGACTATTTCTGGAGAAATATATAAAGTGAACACAATAAAATGATAAAATTAGTAAAATAGTTACCATTACATAAAATGTAATGGTAACATATTTTACAAGAAGCCGAAGTGGCAATTACTGTGGTGTATATATTGCAATGGTGTAATTTAATCTAGTAACATCCCAGTGATGTCACAATAGAAGCAAGGTGAGAATTTACATGAAAACTGTGTATAAAATGTACTTTATACTTTCGCCTGTCAAAACGATGCTAATCATAGTGGTAACTTACATTAATAAAATTGGTAGACAAATTAACTTTCGAAAGTGTGTACCTGGTAGCTTTGAACTCTTATGAATGCAATTCGATAAGAGAGCCTACATATGTAATAAATACATTTTAGAATTACATAATCTGTAAATAAAAACCCATGACCTGAGGTCATTGGACATTAGGAGGGTCCTACGTGACCAAGGCAGATCTAGATTACGCTATGCGATGTCTGCAGTAGCCTGGTTTAGGTTTGTTTTGATGTCATCATGTTGTATATTGTCAACCTTTTACAAACACCTTCCATGGGAAGCGGTTGACCTGTTAACCTACGCCGGAAACTTGTAACTTCCGAGCCGGCGGACTACGTATGTTTTTATGTGAATCGCTGAGATAGCTAATGTTTCGCTATTGACGTGATGCTCTAAGAGTGCAGTTCATTCCTATCGATCAAACGTAATGGTCCCACGACCGAACTGTCTCTCTTGTTATGGAGTTACAGAATAAAGTTGTTGTACAATTTTCAACTTATCCGATTTGAATCATCTCCTTTAATTTAAGAAGAACCACTCTACTAAGATATCACATAGGAGAAAGAAGGAACCAGAAATACTTACAAATGACAGTCGTAAGAAAAACAAACAGTCTTTCGCAAAAGCGAAAAGACTAAAATTTGGTGGCAGCTATTGACGAAGAATAAGATTAACAAGAACCCATATCAGCCGACCGAAGAACTGCAATAACCAACTTCCACCTATAAATCAATACTAAACAGAGGAAACGGGATCTTCAATCAACGCAACATTTTATGAAGACGAAGATATGTCCTTCATCGAGAAGAATACAAGCATCAACATCGACGATTGAGTGACTGTTGTCACATATCTCCGAGAATCAACACCGGACGAGAGCAGCATCGAACATCAACAGAAAGAAGAAAACACATAAAGAAAACAACGCGCGATCACTAGCAAGGACGCAAAGAGTAGGCCAAGAGGAAGCAACGCGAGGAAGGAGGCTGTGACGTCATCAATCTTGGACTTCTTCATGCAACGTGAGGCAGAGAGGAGACCGTGACGTCATCACGACTTCCGACGCGAAGACGACAGGAAACTGTGACGTCATCCCATGCCAACATCCTTCAGCATATAACCCAGAGCTAAGTGCAATTTTATCTATTCGGTTTTTTTCTCAGCGAAGTGTTGTTCATCAGGAGTCGATCGTCCAGTATTCTGGGGGTGAGTTGTTCGCCATCTTAAATCTTCATTCATTACAGAATCAATCTTCAACTACGAGTTCTCGCCCGCAGACTATTTTATTCCTCGTTGTTTGCTAATCGTTTCTTGCAGGAATTCTCCGTATAATATCTTTATCAAATTACCTGTATTTCTGTATCTTTTTGGGGATTTTCCTATTACTTGCAACACATTTATACAGTATATTGCATATGCGTTTTACGTAGTGGACGAGTGTATTCTTATAGATATTTTGATAGGACCGCAAGGAATAGGAGTGATAAGAAAAAAGTAAAAGTGAACATGGCAACTACTCCGGCTGGCAACCCGAATGTGGTGACTCTCGTGAGCGCGAGGTCAGCAATTGTCCCTTTTCAAGGTCGGGTCAATGGGTTCCTGCTCAAAATGTTGAGGCATGGATCTCATCTGTAGACGCTCATTTAAATGCAAAAAGCATCACAGACACAGCTGTACAATTACAGGAAGCCAAAAGCTTCATAGACTTTGCTAAAAGGGAGACGCCAAGTGCATATCTAAGGGGTGTTTTCTTTCCAAGAGGCGACTACATGGGACGAGTTCAAAATCAGATTATGTGCCGTATATGGGGGTGAAGAGGCTTTAGATGTAGTATTGGCATTGAGAAATATCCTTAACCAAGCCTCCATGACTCAGCTTAATGTTGTCAAGCAGGCGGCGCTAATTGCCGACCGGCTAAACGAATATCAAGTTAGTTTAAGTAACTCCGGGTGGGTTACGAGTGCCAGAATCACCGTGAAAGATTTTATCCGTCTAATTTACCTCACGAGCATTACAGCAATGTTGCCTGAAGCTTTAGTGCGGTGTTTTGACAAAAAATTGCAGCCCAGCAGTACGGAATTAGATGTGTATAAACAAATAAAAAAACACATGTCTAAATGTACCGACCTAGATCCTTCGCTCACTCAAGTTTTTGGAAAAAATGAGAATAAGCCACAACAAGTAAACGTGGTACATAATAATAATCAAGTTGCAGGGATGGTTTGTTATAACTGTAAACGACCCAGGTCACATGATTTCAGACTGTCGGACGCGTTTTTGTTCAATACATAATAGTTCCACTCATTCATATAATCGTTGCTACTCGCGGAATCAACAGCAGAATCCTACAAACACGCAAACAGTTGCCAGTGCAAATAAAAAGAAGGGTCCTCAGTACTATAAAAAGAAACAAGCAAACGGCAATGCTGCTAAACAGCAGAAACAAACAATCGTGCTTCAGGTACCTCTGTTCCTGGCCGTCTAGCCAGAACTTGCAAGGTCAAGCGAATTTTCAAGGTGTGCTAAACAAAGCAAATACCACGTAGTTCGCTCCAAGGGGGGAGAGGACGATGTTGGGTCATCAATATCAACATCTTTTGTATCAAATAATCAGTTTAATCATTTATCAGATCATTGTGAGGCAATCGATTTTCTATGAAACACACAGCCGAATCCAAAAAATCGGTGCAGGTTCCCGTAGATTTGCAACAAATTCATGCAATTATTAGTCAAGACGAGTTACGATCAACCTTACATGCAGTAAATTTGGACCATAAGTCATTTACTTTGTTCTTTGATTTCTGGTAGTCCACGTAATATCATGGATTTAAGGACTCATCATTTACTCTTTTCAAAAACTTCCCTATAGAAAAAAGTCCGGAATAAGACTCTCGGGCATAGGAAATAATGAATTAAATGTGGTAGGAGTAACTCATGTTCAGTACAAGGTCGGTAAGCGCACGTTTTCCGATACCTTTATCGTTGTACAAAACATTAATATGTATCCCGCAGTAATTATCGGATACCCGTCTATGGGCACTCAAAATATTACCTTAGCACCTGCAACACAGCGTGTATATCAAAAGAAAATTCTATAAGTCTTCTAATACCCTAAAATCAGTTTTAGATACAATAAGGAGACAGACAGAGTAGTCACTTATATCGAAGAACCAATCACTTGTCTCATGAACCAAGAAATAATAGATGCGACCCAACAGAATTCTCGCTCGCGCGTAATATCAGCTTGCACGTAAAAACTCTCGAGCCGAACGTAACTTCGAACATATTAGTGCGTGTAAAGAAAACCTTGCCAGGATCTGAAATGTTAATCCTTTCCGAAACTCTGAAAACACACGGATTATCCGTCACACAAGCCATTTATACAGTCGGCTCACAACAACAATGTCATCGAAGTCTGTAATCATTTGAATACCACTTTAGTAATCCACAAAAATCAACATATCTTGGATGCGGAAGGTTATAAACAATCGCATTTCTTTTTTTACCGTAGCTGAGATAAATCACGCTCAATCAGTTGCGGATGAATCCCTTTTACAATCTATAAAGAGCAAAATCAATAAGGACATTCAAGAAGAAGAAATTCAGCAGAAATTTTTTGAATCTTTTAACTGAATATCATGATGTTTTTTTCCACTACGGATGGAACCTTAGGAAAAACGGATGTCATCGAGCATCAAATAAGGCTCAAGTCAAACAGAAAGTAATCTATGTACCTTCGTACCGACTTCCTATGAAATTTCAGAATGAGATAACTGAGGAAGAAGTAGGTAAAATGCTAAAAGAAGGAGTCATTAGGAAATCAAACAGCCCTTATATTTTCCGTTAATAGTAGTACCGAAAAAAGATCGAACTTGGCGGATATGCGTCGATTTTCGTCGCTTAAATGAAGAAAAAAAATCCCTGACCGATTCCCAGTACCATGTACTGACGATATTCTATCTCTACTAGGTCAGAACAAATATTTCACCAGCTTGGACCTACTAAAAGGCTTTCATCAGATTACCGTTGGAAGGAAGAAAGAGTATCCCATACACTGCCTTCAGCACAAGCCAGGGGACATTATGAATTTTTGCGTATGCCTTTTGGTTTACGTTGTGCCCCTATAACTTTTACTAGAATGATAAACATTGTGTTTGGAGACTTGTTAGGAGATATCCTACATGCCTACATGGACGAACTAGTAATCTTTTCCAATACCTTAGAAGAACATCTACGTAAATTAGAGTTAGTGCTACAAAGACTAAGGCAGCATACTTTAAGGGTAAAGATAAGTAAGTGTGAATTTTTTAAAAAACAGAACTAGTCTATTTAGGTTTCACGGTGTCTAGTGAAGGTCTTAAAGTAGTCCATGATAAGGTATCAGCTATCCGTAACTTTCCGATACCTACTAACGTCAAGGAATACAGCAATTTTAGGCTGTAGCGGATATTATAGGAGGTTCATTAGGAACTACTCCATCATAGCCGCCCCCTAACCCCTAACCGATCTTATAAAAAAGGGCGTAGATTTCATATGGTCTGAAAAATCATCAACAGGCGTTCGATAAATTGAAAGATGAACCGTGTATTCTTCCTATCTTGAAATTTCCTGACTTCGGTAAGGAATTCTTCATAGCAACAGACGCCTCAGACCTAGGAGTAGGTGGGGTATTGCTTCAACAATATGATAAACAGTTTTTCCCTATAGCTTTTTATTCACGTAAACTGAGACCTTCCGAAAGTAAATATGCAGTAATAGACAAGGAAGGGCTCGCTATTGTTAATTCACTCGTGCATTTTAAATTTATAATATACGGTTATCCCGTCAAGGTTCTCACTGATCATAAGCCCCTAACCGACTTCTTTAAAAGGCTTTAGTCACAGCCCTAAGTGAACTCGGTGGCACATGATCATCCAGGTACTTTGGCGCGAGGATCGGGTATTTACCTGGGAAAGCAAATATCATTGCTGACGCATTATCACGCAACCCCTCTTCATCTGTACCGAGCCATTAGCTGAATTAATAGATATCTCAACCTCCACGCCCATTGTTAAAACTATATCTGAACAGGAAGATCTGGGCTGGAGTGCTGAACTATTACAGACGTGAACAAAGAAAAGATCAGCAAATAGAAAAAATCATCATTGGGTTAAACGGAAATCCGAAGGAAAAGGAATATATAAAGTATAAGCAGCAGAATTATATAATCAAAGATAATATCCTGTGTAGATCCGTGACGAGGAAAACCCGCAACACACCACAGTTGAATAACAACCAGGTGGTGGTACCTATCTCACTCATACCCACTGTCTAAAATGGTTGCATGAAATCCACTGCATGGACACCCGGGTTATTCCCTAATGTCACAGAAAGCCAAATCTTTATTTTTTTTATTGGCATACGATGCTTACAGATATAAAAAAAGCACATAGCAAATTGTCGCACTTGTCAAGAATACAAGGGCACACGAAGACACCTGTCAGCCTAGGGGCTTACCCCGTGCCAAATCAACCCTTTGAAAGAGTACACTTGGATTTATTAACAGGATTTTACGAGTCAGACAGAGGAAATAAGCACCTCCTAGTAATCATAGATGCTTGACTCGATACAGAACTGATAGCGCTTAAAACAAAAACCACAGTCGAGTGCGCTAGAAGTTTTTTACGAGTGCTACATTTGTAAACATGGAATTCCACACACCATTATATCAGACTCGGGCGGGAGTTCAATAATCATTTCCTTAACTCCTTGTGCGAATTCCTTTGCATAAAGAAAATCAATACCATGATCTATCACCCAGAGTCTAATGGGCTAGTGGAAAGGGCAAATCGTAGGTTTTAAACATTTTAAGGGTCACCTTAGGGGATGGGAGGAGGGCACCCCCAAAAAACCCCCCAAACTGGGACATTGCCATACCTGCAGTACTAAGCACACTTATCACTCGTATCATGTGTCTATTAAAATGACACCGCACGGAGGGGCCAACTGTAAACCCGGTTATTATTCCCAGCTAGAAAACAACCTTTCCATGTATTAACGCCTACAACTAATTTATCAAATCCTCTAAGGATGTTATGGATGCAAGCATAAGTCGATATAATATACTTCGTAAGAATCTAGAAGAAGCACAAATTATAATGAAAAGAAATCATGATAAAATAGCTAAGCCAACTAGAACATATGCCGTGGGCGATCAGGTATACATACAAGTATACGTACGTAAAGGTTTAAATTATGAACTGACACCTAAGTTTGAAGGCCCGTTTAACATTTTAGAAATATTAACGGCCAATAGATTTAGGGTTCAATGTATCCAAACCCACTGATATGAGAATAGTTCCATTGGCACATATCAGAATCTAAAGAAAGGTAGATGGAGTGAGGGAAAAAATAGTGTGTGTTCAGACATCTTTGTTGTATGGAAAGAGCGCTAAGAACGAAAGAAATAGAATTTAATCATGGCTCGATTATCGAGAGAACAGAAAACATTTTTATGGTGTCGAGTAATATAGTCATAGAAGTGGATAATGCAGGCCATATTTTGCCTGAAGATGACGTCCTGAACTTAAAGAATGACCTGATGAGGTTTGCCATTTCGCTTAAGGCAAATGCACCAACGTAATTTTCATGCTAACTCAGGGATTTCGCTAGCTCAAACCCTAATCGTCGCGGAAATGTTGTCTTATGACATACAAAATAAAAACTGCTGAGCAGAGGAACTTGCTCGTGACTTGCTGATGTGGTCTGTGCGGCACAATAATCTCGAACGCCGCAACCGCTTATTCTGGCTGGACTAAACATCTTGGGATCTGTTGCGAGTCTAGGCTTAGGAATTTCAAATCGCCTTAAGATAAATAATCAAAATAAAAGAATTGAGTTTTTGCAACACAAAACCAAATTAGCTTTGTCTGAACTCGCAGCCAGTTATCCTCAATCAATCATTAATGAGTTTGGGTAAAAACGAACATTTCAAATAATATCGATCAGATTATGGAAGTTCAACATTTGCTGGCTACATTAGCTTACGATAGTTCGAAATGATCATATCCGTGTGAAAAATATCACATTTTATGAGAAATCAAAAGACTATGTAGAAGCTATTTACATTAGCGACAAAGGGTGTGTTATCTCCACACCTCATGCCTATTAAAGATCTGACGTTAACTTTGGAGAACGGACGGGAGAAACTAGTTATATTCCTTTATTAGACGCCCATAAAAGTAGAGTTCTATTATTGCCTAATATCAGTCAGCGTTGAAAATTATAGGATTATGATCACCATACCTTTTGATTCTTCCGATGCTTGGCAATCATACAAAATAGCACCGTTTCCTACTTTCATGACGAATAACTCAAGTCCAGTAATATCCAATTTGACGGTGCATGTTCTGATTTCTTCTGATAGGAAATCATTTACAGTCATTAGGACTTAGATAAACTCACTCACTGTTCAGAAGCCATGAATAATAAAATTTGTACAGCTGACTCTTTTGAATTCTATCCTATATCAACGGATTCATGTGAGTTAGGCATAGTGCTAAACGGCTCTCTCTCTCATACACGCGAAGCTTGTCTGAGGAAACTTTATCCCTTTTACAGTAATAAATTCAATTACAGAATGAATAATGGCTCCTAGATCCGATACGACAAAGACGGTTTCCACGTCGTATGCCCGAACGGGACCACCGCCCATTCCCAATCTTTGTAGCAGCTGATGGGTTGTACGGGGACATCTACAACTACACCGTCAGAGGGGTCAACACGATAATACGTGAGAAGGCGTATTTTGCGAACTATACTTGGGCGTCTACAATTATCCCATCACTACCTCTCCCATACAACGCGCGGGTGGCTCATCGTTTGACGCAACTGGCTGAGATGAACCACGTGTCACCGACTTATGCAGGATGGAGAAAATCTTCGTTACTACGTTCTGCTGGCCGTGTTCAGCGTGACGGCCATATTGGTTATACGCCGTCAAAAACCATCTTTGCTTGGCGTAGGCTGAGGCGTACACAGAAGGATCTCCAAGGAAACGTATTGTCCCGTCCAGATGAACGTACCCGTTACACTCAAGGCGTTTGAGTTCAGGGCCGCTTGAAAACTGTTCCATTTCATTTGGTGGCCTAGGAAAATTGTCTGGAATTGTGTTGTGTGTGAAAAGCGGTCTGTATGCTGGCAAAATGTAGGACAAGAAAGACTCACGCCTTTGCATTTGAACAGTTAAGTATCTCGGCACCTAATAAAATATTATAGCCAATATATATACATTAATATACTCCTAAAGGTATTTTTCGGGCACCTAATAAAATATACCAGCCTATATATTAATCTGTGCACAATTATACTATTATACAATTGTACCATTATATTTCCTATTACAAAGAGTGACAAGTACTCTTTAACAATTATCCATGATCATGTTTGTAATCTATCAGTAACCGCTATTCTTAATCAGGTTACCTATTACCATAATTTACCAGTAACCGCTATTCTTAATCAGGTTACCTATTATCATAATAATCATGTATACATGTTAACCTTTTGATTATTTTTGGGTACCTAATCATTATTATTACCAAAAACATGGATCTAGATTTTCCATGCATTTATCTTTGTTTATGAATATGTCCAAAAGGGTATGTAACAGAACCTTTATGCATTTAATCACTTGTTATGTTTATACCTAAACATATGTTACAAGCACGCTCCTAAGAAACCATGTTTAAAGTAACTTTTGTTATTCAAGGCTTGAATGGTAGCTGTCCGAGCCTAATGTAATAAATACATTTTTTAGAATTACATAATCTGTAAATAAAAAACCATGACCTGAGGTCATTGGCATTAGGAGGGTCCTTTTACGTGACCAAGGCAGATCTAGATTTACGCTATGCGATGTCTGCAGTAGCCTGGTTTAGGTTGTTTTGATAATGTCATCATGTATATTGTCAACCTTTTACAAACACCTTCCATGGGAAGCGGTTGACCTGTTAACCTACGCCGGAAACTTGTAAACTTCCGAGCCGGCGGACTACGTATGTTTTTATGTGAATCGCTGAGATAGCTAATGTTTCGCTATTGACGTGATGCTCTAAGAGTGCAGTTCATTCCTATCGATCAACGTAACGGTCTCACGACCGCCGAACTGTCTCTCTTGTTATGGAGTTACATGAATAAAGTTGTTGTACTATTTTCAACTTATCCGTTTGAATCATCTCCTTTAAATTTAAGAAGAACCACTCTACTAAGATATCACATAGGAGAAAGAAGAACCAGAAATACTTACGAATGACAGTCGTAAGGAAAAACAAACAGTCTTTCGCAAAAGCGAAAAGACTAAAACATATACACATATAGTAGGTAAAATTACTCCATAAAGTTGTGGGAAAATTCTTTGTCTGTTCAATAAACCCGTATTTGAGCTTTAAATTGAAGTGCCGTATTCTAAAAAAACTACTGGGTCATTTATAATTTTGAGTTTCAGCTAAGCGAGTGTGATTATTATATTATTATTATTATTATTATTATTATTATTATTTTTTTTTTTTTTTTTTTTTATTTTTTTTTTTTTTTTTTTTTTTATGTTTTTTTTTTTTTACTCCAGTAAGAATAAATTTTGCAATAAAATCTTAAATGATCATCAGTGTTACATTCATAGTTAGATCTCAGTATGGACATAATCAGTTTGCTAACTTTGAAATTTATATGAATATCTAGAATTGACCTTTCTCTTGACTGGTCAAAATAGAAGAAAAGATTCTGTCTTAATTCTGCAGAAACCAGTAGCAAGTTTCCCAGAGTAGCAATTTCTTTAGACAGCCTTCAGGCATTCTGACAAAATCTGTTGGCAGAAGGTGAACATCACCCACACCCGTAAGTAACGCCATTGGTTAAGACGACTTAAGGGTGAACTCACACCGGACGCGACGAGCTAGAGGTAGCAGAGAAGAGGTTCCTGCGGCAGTTTGAAACATTGTATATCTTATGCGGGTGGCCACACACGACTAGCGGGACAGCTCGACCCTCTGCAGTTGCCCCAAGCGATTTAACAGCCGTATCACACGCGACTTGCGCAACTAAACAATTAAAAATGATTTTTAAAAGTAGGCTGAACCTCAACCGCATTATGCAATACTGTTGCCAACGCAGGTAACATGCAGCGATTTCCAATGTCAAATTGCTGCATGGGATTAAATGGAATTGGTTGGTTTTATATTCATGGCTGATAAAATATTCATTGAGTCAATGAAGTGCCTCACCAGGTCACTCGTGATGTAGAGCTCTTTATGCAAAACAGCTTGGAGCCATAAACGAGTATTTAGAGAATATGTCATATCTCTAAATCCTTCATGGTATATTTTAGGATTACCGATTTGACAAAGAAGTGTTGGCTTGATTATTAACAAAATACTTCTCTCTCTCTCTCTCTCTCTCTCTCTCTCTCTCTCTCTCTGTAGAAATAGTAATAATGATAACATGAACAAGAAACGCCTTAAGAGAGAATTCTGTCTCAAATGTGAAACATTACACAAAACTAAAACTTTGTCGTTTAACAATGAAAAAGGTCGATTCTGAAGAATCAATAATTTAGTTTGTAAGATTAAACTTACGAAAACCTGTACTTTCTGAATATAAAACATAATGCACATAAATCTTACAGTGAAAATCTCTCCTGTGATAAAATATATTCTTAATAAAATAATAATTGTTCATAAATAATTGTACCCCAGTATACCAATATCCCTGAAATTCTACCTGTGGGTCAAGTACTTATGAATTATCACCCACCCAAACGAAAATTTACAAATTCTTGCTCTGGTACCAAGCTTGTTCCTGCACAATGCTAGATCTACGTATCCAGTCAGTCGGGGCTTGTGATTTTCTACACCTGGGTCATGATTTGTTTCGTATAACGGAACTTCTCTAGTGAGGGGCAAGACACCCAGTAATGCGCGCCAAAATACGACAGCCAGTAATGCGCGCCAAAATACGACAGCCAGTAATGCGCACCAAAATACGACAGCCAGTAATGCGCGCCAAAGTACGACTGCCAGTATACGCGCCAAAACAAAGTGAGAAAAGTCTTCCGAAAAGAAAAAAATAAACTTGAAATATGACTTTCAGTGGAGAAGAGTCGATTTTTTTCTGAGAGCGAATCCATGTCACGGCTCATGAAAGGTGACAGAGATCTGGAACAGCTCCCAGGGCGACACCGAAATGACAGAACACTGGAATCTAAGGCAGAAATTCTGCAGTAAAGGAGCTGAAACGGATTCTTATGGCTGAAACCTTTCAGCTAAAATGAAAATGGGTTTAAAATGTAAGTTCGCTTCTATTAAGAGGCACATAAAAACAATCTTCATTATGCTTTATGAAAATGGATGTACGAATGTTAAACGAGGGTATGTACCGTAAATATTCATTTCTTTATAAAAAAAAAAATATATATCGAGTTGTAACATTTTGGATAATCTCTTCAAGTTCCATATGTCATCTTTGCAAGCTAATTAACAGACATACTTTTGCTGTGCATTCATACAATAAATAGCTTCTCAAGAACATTCGTGCGGATTGTATGTAAGACATCATTTATGTGTTTAAACAATAAAATGGAAGGACATTCAAATCACTGCACTTAAGTGTAAATTTAGTACTGTTCTTCATTTTTAATATGCAATGGATGAGACCCTCTTCATCAATAGGATTTATAGAAATATCTTCGATTTCACATTGCAAAGTGTTAAGCGAAGTCATCATTAACAGACTCACTCGAAATGAGCTAGTTAGCAGAAAGAACCAGAGCGAATAACGAGATCTGAAAGCCATAAAACAAAAGGACCGCTCATTTTCGATAAATAAAATACCTAAATAGAAAACATAACTTCCAAGGAAATATCAGTTTAAACTGAGACAAAGTAAAAGAAAAATGAAAAAAAAACCTTAAAGCGTTAGTTACATATAAAGGGCAAAAAACTGGGCTTTACTACAAAAAGAATTCTTCAGTGCAGATGGAACATAAATACAGAAAAGAATAACCAATGAATCCTGATAAAGAACAAGAGATAACTGTTGTGGAGGAAACATTAACCTATTCTTTGGGTACCAATGGAATAAAAACAATAGCTTTAGTTTAAGGCAGGAAGTTAATCTTCAAGTAAGCGCAGAAAGAAGTAAAATATGAAAGGGGAGAGTAAAAGACTCTGCCCCTAAGCTTTCATTTTGCCGAGAGTGAAACCGAGCAATCTGGAGAATAGAGAATTTATTAAAATGCAAGAAGGAAAAGTCCATGAAACAAAAATGAAAACTATGATGTAATGTGAAACAATCCGTTTGGGTGAGTAAAAGAATGAGAGTGTCTAAATGAAAATAAGAGAAATAATTGAAATCATCCTATTTACTGAGCAGGAGAAAAATGTAAATGCAAAGGTAATGAAACTAGTGTTACTGGGAAAGCATAGAGAATGAGAATTATTATCAACTGTCTAAATGGAACTTTAGTATTATCTGGAACCTTAACTTATAACGAAACTATAAAATTGGTGAAGAATTCGAAGCACACGAGTGAATATTAACTGCTGAATACGTACGCAAAGAGTGCAGAGTTTACAATGAGGTTGGAAAATGTTTTTCCTAATTTCCCCAGTGACTGGATAAACTGCGCAGTAAAGCATCGATGGTTTGAGAAACTGAGAAAATCTGAAGTAAAATTCAAGTCCGGACGAAAAGCTAATACAAAATCTGTACAAATAGGATACAGGATTTTTCTTAATTCTGTTCTGGGTTGGGAAATAAAGTCTAATCGCGAATATTTCCTTTGAACCTTCATATACATATATAAATAAAATATTCTCAGGGAAAAACTAATAAATAAGTGATGAAGAAAACCAATTTATCAATTCCCAAAAATCACTACGAAATAACTTCGTTCCAATAAAAAAATATGTTACTAAAAATATTCATATGTATGGCAGCGCAAACCAAAGACAGGTAACAAAGACACACACACACACACACACACACACACTAGGAGAGAGAGAGTTCTCGTACTTCGTAAATCCTTTCACCTTATGCACCGACACAGCGCTGGCACTTTTCAAGCAAAGCTTCTACGACTCCGGATCTGACCAACTTCGAGGGATTAACCAAAAATAGGACACCGGAAGTTTCGTCCATCACACGTTTCTCTCTCAAAATGCTGACTGCGATTTTTTCAGAGCATAAGGAACTCTCAGTTTTAGGTTTTGTTGTTCACTTATCGAGTTAACAAAATCTTCGGGATTTACATTAAGTTGGATTAGATTTTTCTGAGTAAGGAGGAAGTTTTGAGTATACAACGTTACCGTTATAAAAGACCGTTTAGAATGGCAGAATGCAAAAAACCATTAGCAAACGTCACAAACCCATACATATATTTGGAATAAAAAGAAATGCTGATCAAAACTAACTGCAGTATACGACAAAGGAATCTAAGATGATGATAATAATAATAATAATAATAATAATAATAATAATAATAATAATAATAATAATAATAATAATAATAATTGTTCTAAGGGGTCCATAGTAATAAAAAATGTTAAGAATTCGTGTAATATTTCAAAAACACTTCACAAAACTTTCGAACCCTTCCCTAGGTTCATCCTCAGTATAAAAAAAAAATCGGACCGAAGATGAACCCAGGAAAGGGTTCGAAAACTTTGTAAAGTGTTTTTAAATTATACACACGACTCTTTAACTTTTGTTATTATTGTGGACCCATTAGAACAATATATACACTCGTGATAGACAGTTTTCCCAACAAAAAAAAATAATGATAATTATTTACGAATTACTGAAGACAATCGACTGATATCTACTTATTTCATTTCATATATTATTTATTCTAGAAAACAGCGCAAAGTACTTATGAATATCTATAAATATATATACATATAAGTAATGATACAGAACCTTGGTGATAAGAAGTCAAAGTTGACACGAATTCTTAAGGATAACAACTGTAAAGTCAAGCGTTTTGCCCATTTTGAATCTTTGACGCACGCATGCGCACACATACCCGTGTACACATACACACAAACATTCCAGCGCACTCACGCAAGGAAACAAAATCGTGACTCACGTTGTAAATTCATTAGTTTTCAGTGAATTGGCGAATTGTCGTTTATATCTTATTATCTAAAAATTGATCAGCAGTACTGAAGATGAAAGGGAATTCTCAGAACGAATTTTTGAACTTCATGGCCTCGTGGCGTGGTCGGTATGGTGTTGGCTTGCCATCTCGGTGCCCGCAAGTTCGATTCTCGGGCATTCCACTGAGGAGTGAGAGCTGTGTATTTCAGGCGATAGTAATTCACTCTCGACGTGGTTCGGAAGTCACGTAAAGCTGTTGGTCCCGATGCTGAATAACCACTGGTTCCATGCAACGTAAAAACACCATAAAAAAAAATAAAAAAAGTCAAGCAGCTTTAAGGAAAATTCCACTAAAAGAAAAATGTGTCCACTATTAATGAAAATGCTGGATAATATGGGCTAAAATCTTACGAAATTCCTCCAAATTATGGCATAATCAATCTTGCTTGCCATTTAACCCACATCGGCTAATAAGGAAGTCAGTCTGACCCATTGACCCCGACGACCTACTACCTTACTTTCTAATTGGGACATCGTTGGCAATTCATTGTTGCTGCCTCTCTGTCGACAAATCACCGCCGGATTGCACATTCAGTATAAAATAGCAAGCCATTCCCACATACTGCTGCAACTAAATAGAATGGAAACGAGTGTATGACCCAGCGTTATAATAGCTGCACATTAGAGCTCAATTATTACTAAGCGAGGACTATAATAACAGAATATTTCGAACTGCCTATATGCAAAGCAGTAAAGTCAAGAAATGTACGTCACGTCTTATAATTGCATATAAAACATTATCTAACCGTTACGAAAACGTGCCTTGCTGGCATAATTAATGAGATAATAAGTATACATAAAAAGGAAACATTGCCAGCACAAGTTCCCATTCTGTTTAAACTGCACATATTACACGATCGAACTCATGTTGTCTGTCTTAACTTATGCAGATATGTCACGTTACCAGGCCATCTTCAAAAGTCTTGACATTATGACGATAAAAAAAAATAACACTGGTTAAGGCTTGGTGAGGTGCTTAAGAAACTTAAAGAAAAGGATAAAATCACTGGATTATCTAAATAAAAGCATGATAGAATAAACAATCGCATTACGTAACAAAAGCATAATGGTATGTGAGTGTTTGACATTTATGGTAGGACAACACTGATGAATGTTACGATACTCGGAGGACACTATACGTTAAGGATTTCTGAAAGATTCGAAAGAGATTCTTGCGTAGACAGTTCTCATTTAAGACTTTTAAGGAAGATTTACACTCAACTTTCGCCACTTGCACTGAGAATGCAAAGCTATCACTCCTCAAATTCGGGAAGTTGAGAGAGAGAGAGAGAGAGAAAGAGGAGAACGTATGAAGAAGCTAAAGTAACCTAAAGTTGAAATGGCTCTCGAGTGGATGGCTAAAGAAGACACACCCTTCCTTTCCATATATAATTTGGTCTCATTATCTATATGAAAGTTAAACTCATCACAAGAAAGACGAAGAAAAAATTGCGACCTAGTGATTGCAAATACTAAAATAAATAAAAGTTTACAGGGGTCTCAATTGCATGACAAAAGAAGACATACCTTTCCTTTCCTAATATAATATGTTTTTTTTTATCTATGTGAAAGTTAAGCTCATCATAAAAAAGGTAAAGAAAAAATTGCTATGTAGTGATTGCAAATGCTAACTAAAGTAAATACAAGTTGAAAGGGCTCTCAATTGGATGGCTAAAGAAGACACACCCGTCCTTTCCTTATATAATAATGGTCTCATTATCTATATGATAGTTAAGCTCATCATAAAAAAGGTAATGGAAAAATTGCGACCTAGTGATTGCAAATACTAAAGTAAATAAAAGTTGAAAGGGCTCTCAAGTGGTTTCATTATCTATATGAAAGTTAAGCTCATCATAAGAAAGCTAAAGAAAAAAATGCGACCTAGTGATTGCAAATATGTACCCAAACATAGGCAACACGGAATATGAATAGCACTTGCCCTCGCTCTGTTTACTCGCCGGCGTATTGACGAAAATAGATATCCGAAACAGACCAACACACCTCCAATGCCGTGCCCCGCAACAAGACCAACAACTCACTGCTGACTAATTTCAACATTCGACTACGTCCAAAAGCACTCCATCCACCGAATGCATCCTGACTTTGGAAAACCTTGCTATCAGGACGCCCCATTCAGCTGCAATGAACATCCATGATGGGGGAGAAGGTTTGGGATTTAAGTCACCAGAAAGCACTGACGACAGCATCAGAATGAAAGGCGGTCATGAATAAACATAAGTCGGAAAAGAAATTTCAGTAAAACATTCGAGGAAAGAAAACTCAGTTTCTGGGTAATGACGATGTTCGCAGTACAAGGCAATGAATATTGTATTTATATCACATTTTACTCATTCCAATTCTAGTGAAAATTAGATGGTAGTCATCTGCATTTATAGCGGTTAACAGAAAAAAATGCCCATTCTCGCGTTTGTGGCACGAATACGATTTATACCACGTCCTAAACAAAGTAAAAATTCACAACGACCATTTTAAATAAGCATGCATCAAATTATTAACTAAGAAAATTAATAAAGTTGAGTAATCGTGAAATGAGGGAGATCTAACTTACATTTCAATTAAATGTTCAAAGACGACAGATAATAATTAGTAACCAAAAATGGGAAAAAAATGATTCTGGTTTCCCTCATTAATTGAGAGAATTGTACCTCAAAAGTGAAGGACGATCATAAACTTAATAACTTCATATTCACTTCGAAGTTAACATGGGAAAGGTAATATTAAACCAACGCCTGAATATTTCTATAAGCTTAACAAAACATCTCGAAACAGGATGATCAACTATCATGATTCGACGTTATAGAAACAATCTCGCGCAGATTTTATAGTCCTGAGAACAGAAGGAGAGAGAGAGAGAGAGAGAGAGAGAGAGAGAGAGAGAGAGAGAGAGAGAGAATACCCGAAATAAAACAAAGAACCCAATACAGCATCAAAGAAATACTCGCCCAGCCAGGTCAAAGCGCACAAAGGCATCATAATACCGAACAATAAATGTTGATATCGAAATCCCATAAGGTCAACAATGCTGACTATCACTTGAGAGAGGGTAACAATAAAGTAGATAATAGGACGGGTAAATTGGGAGGGAGAGAATCCACGAAGATCAAGATAACACTAAGATGGGAGGAAAACATTTGGAAACAAAAGTCGTGAAGAAGGAAAAAAGCTAAAATTAAATAATAAAAGCATATATATATATATATATATATATATATATATATATATATATATATATATATATATATATATACATACATATATATATATATATATATATATATATATATATATATGTGTGTGTGTGTGTGTGTGTGTGTACATAAAGAAGAAATCTCAGCACATTTCCAGAATCATTAAAAGTAAATATCCATGCATCATACATAATAGTCTGGTGAACTACGGTATCATCATCCCTCATACATAGTGCATGCAAGTCTGGCTCTCTCTCTCTCTCTCTCTCTCTCTCTCTCTCTCTCTCTCTCTCTCTCTCTCTCTCTCTCTCTCTCTTTAAAATACATATACATATATATGCATACACACAAATATATAAAATTAAATTGCACTGGTGAACACCAACTGAATTGGTTGTAAACATAGTCGAAATGCACGAGAGAGAGAGAGAGAGAGAAGAGAGAGAGAGAGAGAGAGAGAGACGTAAGCATGATATGATAAATATATATATATATATATATATATATATATATATAGATATATGTGTGTGTGTGTGTGTGGTGTGTGTGTGTGTGTGTGTGTGTGTGAGTGTGTAAGTTGAATAAAACTGGGAAAACACAAAGTGGAATACCCGAAATTACAGATTTTCCAGTAA
>NC_087203.1:90814810-90879750 GCF_015104395.2 Macrobrachium nipponense | reverse complement strand
TGCTGCCAAGGCAGGCCAAGTAAGGCCACATTTCCTTCAAACTGGAGTACCCAATTCATATACTCTCCTCTATATCCTCTCTTTTTCCTTGATTTTCAATATTTCACAAGAGATATTTCGATTTATCAAAATATAGCAAGAAACATTCTGAAAGATTTCCAATCATGCCTTGTTTCTAGGTGTTATAAATTTCTGCAGTTCTCTCTCTCTCTCTCTCTCTCTCTCTCTCTCTCTCTCTCTCTCTCTCTCTCTCTCTCTCTCTCTTTTTACGGGATCTTTTTGCAGTACGCATCTTTTTTGTTTGGTCTCTTATCGTCTTATCTATTAAAATATATTTAGGGATTTTCCTTTATTTACCTTTTTGTCTACAAGAAAAACAATACTAACTACAGGCGGGCAATTGGAACTGAGCAAAAAATGACCATTTTTCTAAGCTACGTTTTATTGTTATTGGATTTAACCAAATAACTAAAAGATATCATTCTAAATGAATTAGCCGAGACATCAAGAGAAATATTATATATTATATATAAATCAACTACTCAACCATAATGATTTTCAAAAACTATAGGTAAGTTTTAAGATTTTAAATTCATATCATATGCATACAAAGAAAAGGTAAAACGAAATTTAATTATACTAAATTTTGTCCTATATAAAAGTGAAAATCAGGTATAAAGGAGTACAATTTTATTTGAGCATAACTTGATTCGTAAATTGAAATTCAATATAGAAATAAAGCAGAAAATCCTAACAGCCCCATTTCTATAGGCAACGCATTTGGTGTGAACGTATCCTTATAACACAAATGTAATAATACTGTTTAACACGGACGATAATGACAGCAATTAAATACTATTTAAAAACAATTACAGAGTCAATAATGTCGTCAAATAATAAATACAACAATGAAAACGACATGACATGTAAGGTTAAGAAAATGTATTGTAGAAGCGTGCTTGATAAAGAAAAAAAATATCTGCGTAAAACACATTCCAGGGAAATCAAATACATAACCCACACTTCTGTTACATAATATAAACTGTAGATTCCATACCTGATCGTCTGTGTGAGGTCACAGATGCAGATGGAGGTTGGACATCCTACTCATTGTATATTATCATAAAAATAATAATGATAAAATATTGACACTAGCTCACGTGTTTTTAGTTATGTTCCTTTTACTTGATTACCAGTTAATGCTAATGTTTTGGAAGATCATGCATATTTCATAGGTTTAAAGTGAAAAGTAATATTTATAGTATCTCAAAATTAAATGAAAAAAAAAGTGATATTGGTTCAAATTTATCTGCCAGATTGTCGGAAAAATGTGATGGTTTTTTTAGTTTAACATTTAGTCAAACTGAAATAAGCCTTAAATTTTGAACATAGAAGGCTTTGTAAATATCACTACTTTTATTTTGTTATTTTGAAATAAAGGGAATTACAAAACGCGCTTCATTCCGAAAAAGAAGAAGGAAAACAGATTAAGGTAATAAAGTTGAGACAGAATAAGAGCACAGCAGTTAAGAAACTAAGGCTAGATTATTAAAAGGGGGGTCCAAAAGGTAGAAGAAATAAGCCTGATAGAATTAGTGGAGCTAAAAGCTGCAGCCTACGAATGGCCATATACTAGGCAACTTAACTCTCCAATGCAAAGGTAGAAGCTAGTGGCTCCTAACCCTCCCTAAGACAGGAAATGGTCAGGGAACGGCAAGGACTATGGCAGTTGACTTTACAGGAGAGAAAGTTACATTCCTACAAAAACATATTAACTCTTTACACGTTAGAATTGGCTATAACTACATCGGCACTAGAAAACTACTTTGCTTCTTGACACAGGAATTGAGTTTAAGTTATTTTCTATTACAATGCATCTTGAAAACAAGGATGAAATATCCTTACTAAAGAAATATAGTAAAATGGATAATGACTCGTATTTTGCAACTGACCTGGTGCTAGGAAGAAAATAAGAACACGAGGCTTCTTCACACCATAATCTAGAAAAGAACTTAATAAGTTATCTCTCTCTCTTTCTCTCTACTCATCTTTGTCTTGTTATATTTTTTAATTACTAAAATTTAGTAAATAAGAAAATTATATATAGCCCAAATTTTTTTGTGTTATTGCCCACATCGCCCGCTTTCTCTATGGAGGTTGGCCCAATCATGAATTGTATAAGTATATAGACATGTATCTGTGTGTATGGTTGCTACTCAATAAAGTAAGTGAACTGAAAATTTTGCTAATTTGCTGATATAGAGGTTCTATATATATATATATAGTATATAATATATATATATATATATATATATATATATATCTATATATATATATAATATATATATATATATATATATATATATATATATATAATATATATATATATATATATATATATATATATATATATATATATATATATATATATATATATATATATATATATATATATATATAGAGGTGGCTTGCTGCTTACAGAGCACCACCGTTAACACTTGGTGAAAGTTTTGTATCGATCTCGTGGACAGTCATGTCAGTATATAAGAGTTAATAATCTATAGGAAATGCAATTTCATAAATACTGAGTTTCCTAAGCACTTTTAGTCTCATATTTATTTCGCATATTTCCTTAAATGCACATTTTACACTCAAACCCAGTATCGTCAACAACAAAATGTTTACGACCACTCTCTTAATTAACGTTAATAGATTTAAGGATACTTTACTCTATGCTCAAGAAAACTATCTGCTGCCCACTCCTCCTTCCTTGTCCTGACGGCGCAACATCTATTGGATGCTCCGTTAGTTACTTGCTCAACTGCTCCGGGGTTTCATAGTCGCGGATTCGTGTTCACTCTGGATCAGCGGAGGGAACGAACTATTGTGCGTGACAGTACAGTTGGACACAGTTTACCTGGTACACCGTCTTGAGAGACTTCCCTCACCTATCCTCCCCTCCCTTCTCTCTCTCTCTCTGAATGTTACTAGTTTAAGTATATTTTGCACGATTTTTTTTGTATCTATCTATCTATCTAACTAATAATAATTTAAAATGTTGTATATATATATAACGATTCACGCTGTTGTTACCTGCCAGCAAGGCTGGCATTACGGTACCGTACGGTACGGTTGATATTATAGCCTATGTGTACGGTACGGAATTACGCAACGACAATTTTTACCGACGTACGGTACGGTACAGTTCAGGTACGGAAAAAATGTGCAAATTCCGTACCGTACTACCTTACCTTAGGCAATGGATATATTACTTTTGGTCTACGTTGAAAACAAGGAACAATATTAATTAATTATTAATAATCATAACCAGTAATATAACATTTTTTTAACTATTTATTATTAGCAGCAGTAGTAGTAGCTATTACTATTTTTGTCTTAAGATCAAAAATTTTTTTTTTTCTTTAGTGACTATTGACTTGGGTTATGAGTAAATGATTATAATTATTGGAGTAAGAGATATCTGCATGTATGGTGGAGTAGTAGAACGATAGACACTGTGATTGATGGTAAATCTACTGTTATACTTGTGTTTAGTTACCTCCTTCGCAAGCTTCATTTGGACTCAGGGCATCAGCCATATGCTTGCATTACGAAGGTGAAGAAGAGATGGCCGTCTAGGAACATAGCTGTCGGCATGGTAGCAGAAATCCGTTTGTCACGCAACTTTTTAACTTTTTTTTTTTTTTTTTTTTTTAGCAAGAGAGAGCCGCCAATTGCCTACAGATTGGTTTGAATAAGTAACTGGTTATAGTTACTCTATGTGTTACAAATAAAAATTGAGCATTTTTACCGGACATCCAATAGAGTTAAAGCCTTGATTATACCGAAAAATTACAGCAAAATCTCGTACTGATACCAGTCTTCATTACAGTGTTATTGACCAAAAACGTGACTGCACTGTCTGTGAAACCCACAGTAAGAGAGGCTTTACCAATTACAAATAAACCTTACCTTTTATTCAGGCTTGGTGTAATTGTCATTTATCTGATATGTTTTTAATTACACGTTTTGAAGTTAACTGTAATTCCATTTGTTTTTTTATTTATAATTAATGGTAATTGTTATTGTAATTGTAACTGAAAACTTTATTTGAGATTGTTATCCTAGAGCCGCCCTCTTACTTTTCGAGAACTCATCTTGACCAAATGCAATGGAGATATGTTTTGAGTCGCTTCCCAATTCATTTATTATATTATTAAGGGAGAATCTTGACAAGCCAGCTACCATTCTAAAAAATTTTTTTATTCCATTTATTTCCTTTTTTTGTGCAAAAGTTTTGTGAAATTTTTTTCCAGTATTTGAGTTTTTGTATTTCAGTATCATTTTCTTATAATCAGCATAATAATTTTCACCACAATAAACATACTAAAAATTTACTTAGGCAAATCATAGGATGCTAACGATAATTTCTACAGGTCTAAAATATTTTAGATATGTTTGTTTTGTATTTGTACTAAAGGTATCATAAGTTACAAATTACAATTGTTGCAGAAATTGACTGTAAAAGGAAACCAAACTCAAGTATAAAGTCTTTGCAACTATCTGCATTTCTTAAAATTAAATAGGTGTGCGAAATGTAATTGAGTAATACGTTTTATATATGTATTTGTAGCTGTGATTACAATTTTTGAAATATTTAAAATTGTATTGTATTTGATATTGTTCCCCATCTTGTAATTGAAGTTGTAACTGTCATTCGATAACAAGTCAGGTAATTATGATTCTAATTATTGTAATAGACATAAAGCAAACGTAATTAATCTCCTAACCTGCTTAATGCTTATATTACATAAGATATGTTACAGTAGCTACTTCATACGAAATGGATGAGCATAAAAATAACGGGAACAAAAATGATTTTTTTTTTTTTTTTTGTATACATGGGAAAAAACTGATTAGAAATTCAGTGATTTTTCCACTGCACTTCGGCTTCTCTCGGGGCACCTGTGAATTGTTCAATATTTAATAAATCGACTTTATCTTTCTCGGGATCTATGGGATTCATGTCTGCACCCTTATTTGGCTAGTCAACCAATTCAAATCCTCTCGATCTAGAAACCATTCCTGGACTATTCTGGCCGTATGGATGGGGCAGCCGTCATGAATGAAAATGACAGGACTAGGTGGAAAGGGATAATTCCGCTTGGTGAAGTGAAGGGAGTAAGAAATCCTGAAGAATTTTAACGTATTTTCCACTTGGGAAACCCTTCAGTCTTGATGATATCACATATACCATGTAAGGAAATCCAGGCCCACCCATTTACGGTTACAAGCCACTCCTGGCAACTTCGTAAATGTTTCCTCTGTGGTATCTGAAGGAAAACAATCTGAATTTTTTACAATTTACGCGTTGCTTTCCGTAACTGGTGGGAAAATAATGATATATCGTTTGGGGAAATGTGATGCTAAGTAACAACCACTGCATTAAAGATAATGTTTATTCATCTATGATGATTAATACTTATTACAAGTTTGCCTCCTCCAACCTCTTATACACTAAAACAGCCCGAAAGCAGATTAATGGAATTCACGTTAAGAGAGGAACACCACCACCTTTAGTGTTTCAAACAGACAATTAACAATTTATCATTATGACGACATACAGAATTTTAAACGTTATCAATGACAGTAATGACCTGAGATGTTGCAATGCCAGTAACAGCCAATCAATCACTCAGTCCCAGTAATCGTGTGATTTAATATATCACTTTGTTCAGTGATAACGATATCACTGCTACAGCCCCCCTATTACACGCTAACAAGTTTGTCACCCAATCATGGCTAGACTGAGGTGTTGTATAAATTTTGATAGGTTATCTGTCCTCTGCTAGTAGTATTCGTTATAGTCTCCAAATGAACAGCAACATATGGTTCTCCTGGCGCAGATCGTCGCTCTACGAGAAAGTGGGCTTCCAATACGTGCTGTTGCACAGCGTCTTGACGTCTCCCCTACAACAGTAAATAAATGGAAAAGGAGGCATGCTTAGACTGGGAAATTGACCGACTTTGGATAGCATTTATTTATTTCATTTATTTATTAATTTTTTAAACAATAAACCTTACAAACCCGTAAAATCATGAAACCTAAATTATAGTTGCCTTAGTCCTGTTGAACTCTAATAGTGATTCTTTCTCTTTACTTCCCAGAATACCAAATAGCGTTCCCATAAGTAAACTGGCTATAATTAATCTTGATTATCTAGGTATCTGCATGTTAATTACGTATTTCAGTTCGAAGACCTCCACCACGAAAGACCACCCGTTAGGATAACGACGACATTCGACGAGCAGCATAAGAAGATGCTTTTACCAATACTATTGCTATTCGTGAACGTCTGGCATTAAATGTTTCGGCTATGACGGTGCGAAGACGTCTGGATGAGGCAGGAATACCTCATAGAATTCCTGCCAAGAAGGAATTTCTCGCCGAACGGCATCGTGCTGATAGGCTTGCCTTTGTTCAACAGTTTGTGGGGGAGGATATGGAATTTTGGTCTCGAGTTGTATGCAGTGACGAAAGGTCTTTTACTAGCAGAAGTCACGGCAGAATACATAACCGAAGACCGAGTAATATAAGGTGAGTTTCTATAATCATTAATAACAGTCAGACTATAATAATTATAAGCAAGGGTAATATTATAATCAAAAGATAATAATTTTGTCAATAACCATGTATTTTCCGCTAATTGAATTATATTGCCACGAGAAGTGTGAAAATAAAAAATCTTCATTGAAAACCCCCCATTAGTTCTACTATGGCCAGCTTTCAGGCATTAATCAAATGCATTATTAATGTTATGGAATAATCACGTAGGCAAATTTATAATATAGAGTACAGCCTGTTTACTGAATTAAAGAATATCATATCATAACGGACTGTTGCAGATTAAGTTAATGCTATTATAAGTATTAATCCTTGCAGATTAATAAACATTCTTAACTTATTCCAAGGGTTGTTACTTAGCATTTTATTTCCCAAAACGATATAGCATTTTTTCCCTATTACGAAAAGCAAAGCGTAAATTGTTAAAAATTAGATTTTTTCCCTTCAGATACTACAGAGGAAATTTACGAGGTGACCAGGAATGGGCACGTCACAGTAAACGTTTGGGGCTGGAATCTTCTTACATTTATATGGATGATATCACCATTGATTGAGAGGTTCACTGGTGAAAATACATTGAATTCTTCGGGATTTCTAACTTCTTTCACATCAACAGCGGAATTATTCCTCCCCACCTGCTCCTGTCATTTTCATTCACGACCGCTGCCCCATTCATACGGCCAGAATAGTCCAGGAATGGTTTCAAGGTCGAGAGGATCTGCAGTTGCTTTGACTGGCCAAGAAAGGATACAGACATGAACCTCACTGAGAATATTTAGGCTAATTTGGTAAAATGTTGGGAGCCTGAGAGGGAGATGAGACCAGATCAACTTATGAACCTCTGGGAACACAATGGAAACTCTTCCACACCGACCACAGATCGTCAGAAACCATGAATCTTCTATGCCTAACAGATTTTAAGAGGTGATCTAGAAGGAAGGTGGCTGGACTTCTCATTAATATTAAAAATAAATGTAAAATTGAGTGTGTATATTTGGATTACCCCATGGCTTCCTTTTTTTTTTCCGCTGAACTTCCATGTCGTATGATGTAAAAAAAAAATCGATAAAACAGACCTATGCATATCGTTTAGCTCCAGGTATTGATTTATTATAATTTATTTATTAGAAAGGTGAATTTGATATCTTAAAGGAGTTCAAAATCTAAAGGGAATTTCGCTATCCTGATTGTTTCTCAAAAATTATCTAAAAGAGAACCCTAGGACAATATGATCAAACTACATTTCTCCAAATAGCTCTTTCCACAATGGACAGGTAAACGACTGAAAGGGCTGTTTAACAATAGAGACGTCTTTCTCTTATCCTCACACGAATGATAAGAGCGAAAGGAATTTCTGTTCCGTATGACATTAAAACATGTATCACAATTAATATATTGAAAAATATAAACCAAGTAGATATGTTTATCCATATCATGTAATAATTATTGTAATGAAGGGCGTGTAGGGAATAACCTCTACAGTATATTCAAGAGGGATACAAACCCAACCATGAATACATGAAACCTCTGAACATCAACAATTATTTATCATTGGCAAACGAATTAAGTTTACCATATGGGAATGGTTAAAAGTTTGCACCAAGTTTTGGGAGTCCTTCTTCAATTTCCATTACACGTTGTGGAATTTTCTCTGTCCCTAGTAAGTTTCATTTAGATTCCACTTCCTCAGTCTCTCTCTCTCTCTCTCTCTCTCGTCTCTCTCTCTCTCTCTCTCTCTCTCTCTCTCTCTCTCCTTTTCATTCTATATGTATTTACAAGAGAGTGAGTTTAACCAATCCTTCTTCTTGTAAATGTTGTTGTATGCAGAAAATCTACAGTATTATATAATATTAGAATAAACACTAAAAACACGCAGGCATTAAAGAAAATATTTCAAGTGGAGCTTTTCGTTAGCCATACACTCTATCCACGAGCATATCTACTTCGTCCACTCATCGGGGTCGCAACAGGCCCACCTTACCCCTAGCCCCCCACCCATTTCAGTTGTAGCAAAGCCAGGCTGAGGACATCGGTACAGCAAAAGCAAGAAGCTTGTCAGTTTGAATTACATTTTAGAATTCCAAAACCTGTAAGACGGCTAAACAACAAGAACTCAATCCCCGACACCACTCCCCCCGGCCCCCGAAAAATATATATGCATATATTAGTTTAGTCAAGATTAGAGGGTGTTAATGACATATCAAAACTGCATACTTAGCGCAGTGGCATTTCTAGATGACATGTCACTTTAAAGTAGCTAATATGAGAGAGAGAGAGAGAGAGAGAGGAGAGAGAGAGAGAGAGGAGCTAAGGCGTCGGACACTTTCAACTCGTTCACTTAGTGTTTGGGTATGTTCAATGCTTCCTATTGTATTATTGGTAGGAAACGCACTGCAACCGATACTATAAACTTGGCTTTCATGATAAGGTTAAAATATCCTGCTATGATGTTCGTGATTCTCTCCAATACCAATATAACTCTAAAATTTTGATCAATTTTAAGTATTGCGTAATGAATATGACCGATACATAATAACAGACACGGTGGTAAGATAACGCCTTAGACGAAAGTTAAATGGAATCTTAATAAACAAACTTATATTAAAAGTGAGACAGTAATCTTAGTTACAGCGATATAACCTGCTCAGATTACTTTTTTACTCCGTGTGTGTGTGTGTGTGTGTGGGTTTCTCCAACCATACCTAATGACTCCTCCCACTGAAAGAATTCCAGAGCTTATTGGTGGAACTCTTGCTAAGAGAGGAAGAGTCCTCCCCCCATCCCCCTCAGTAAACACTGTTACCATATAATTTTTCGAAGTCCCTCAAGAAGGTGTACCAGGGAAACCTGTGTCCAACTGTACGTATGTTCACTAAGCGGATGTTCTTCCGGACGAAATATTGAATTTTAAGCTCCATTCACGTGGCGAAATAAAATTTTGCTGCTAGGTAGCGAATTTGAAAATAACATTTTAGTGCGTATTTGTGCTTGAGGCCCATAGAAGTTAGATATAATAAATAGCGAAATTGATGTATATAAATTCGTTAGTTCCAACAGCCAGTTCTCTTCATTAATTCAGTTCTTTGTCTTTGACCCTTACGATGTTCCTTCAAACAGTGGTAATGCTAGCCACTATATTCCGTTCTTTATGCAAGTATCAGTATGAGTGATTGATTGGTTAACTGTATTGCTAAACTGGCGAAGCCAAATACAGTATGAACGTGCCAAATCCTGAGATTATTAAAAGAAAAACTTCGTGAAGTTTGATCAAATAAAACACAAAGTTGGCGTCGAACTCCTCACACGAATATATATATTATATATATATATATAGATATATATATATATATATATATATATATATATATATATATATATATATATAATATATAAATTATATATACATATATATAAGTTACCATGACCATACCGGGATACCCAGTACAAAGTAGCACATTTAATATCTGCATATTCCTGCTCAAAGTAAGTTATAAGTGAATATATAAAATATTTCCATTATGTTTGTAATTGCTTGAAATTCAATACAATTTAAAATTGGTGAAAACAGCCACAATCTTGTACTGGAGTTGAAAAAATATTAATCTTTTTATTGTGTCACGGACCCCTTACTTAGGACCTTCTCCTGGACCCCCAGGGGTCCGCGGACCCTAGTTTGGGAAACCACTGAATTATAAACTTAAACATGCTTGCAAACGGAGAAATATTTCACTAAAAACTCCTTGAGTCGAGTGTGCTTTTTTTATTTTTATTTATTTTATTTATTTATTTATTTTTTTTTTTTTTTTTTTTTTTTGAGGTAAAGATGAATAATTGTACGTTTTCATTTACACCTACAGTTAGTGTGCTACTTTTGATTTTGTAATTCCCTGATATGATTATTATCACATTGGTTCTTTGTGGACTTTTTTTTTTTTATCGTAAATTAACCGCTAAAAATATATGGCGTCTTGCTCAGCTTTCTGTGTCGTATCTGGGATGAGGTACATGTATCATTCGCGTATTTTCAATCACCAGTATCGGAGGGTGCGAGGGATTATATACCGCACCTGTTCAATTAAAGATCAATTTATGGCTGCTTTCCCGTTGCCAATTAGCTCCATTTCATTTGCATCGGTCAGTAACCCGTTATGGAGTTTTTCGATTTATCAACGTTAGGCGATGATTTATTGGGTGGTCGGAAAAATTTATGTTTATAATAAATTACTTTGGCAGTGATGCTTTCCTTGTTCGTTTTTTTTTTTTTTTCGTTTCGTCACTCTGGTATTCACTGCTGTAGAGCTATTAGTTTATTTTGATTAATCATGATGGATGAAATACGTTTTTTTCGAGAATGAGCTGTATTTATGACTATATTTTTTGCTTTGGAGAGAGAGAGAGAGAGAGAGAGAGAGAGAGAGAGAGAGAGAGAGAGAGATACATGTTGCAAAATCACAGCTTGTCATATTTCCTGAAATACTGATGAAGAGTTCATGATTTATCGTATAAAAATTTTTTCCCTTAAAAAGAGGATACATTTTTCTCTTGCAACTGATACTATGAAAGTACAAAAAAAAAAAAAAAAAAAAAATCCCGTTGCCATGAATGAAATAAATCATTGTTTTTCCTTCTCGAATCTGCCAGACATCATACTTGAATAATGTTGTTTTATGACTATTGAATTATTGAGTATTATATCGTTCACAAAGCAAAAGAATAAATTTCTTTTTGTATGTACAACCTCCTGTTCCTCCTCCTCCTCCTCCTCCTCCTCCTCCTCAGCGTAATTATCAGTTCAAGGTCGCTGTTTTTAATGAGTCAACTGAGGATGTTTCTGTCGTGACCGGCGCATCTCATAACTATTGGTTTTGGCAGATGGTTCTCCCTTTTTATCCGGACTTGGGACGGGGCACTAAGTTGGCTGGCTAGTTTAATTCATGTCCTTAGTACCTTTGGTCGTTTATACTTTTTTATATTAATTTGATTCCTATTTTGTTATGACCAATGTCACGCAGAATGGAACAGTTTCTGCACCGGTACAGGTGGTTTAATGCGTTTAATAAACATTGCAGTTTGAACGAGCAAATTGTTATGAAAATAAAAGAATGTACGTAAAGAGAAAATAAAACAAAATAGTACGTGTGGAGACAGTAACCTGGTAAAAACACAAGTAACACAAAAGTGAAAGTAACGGAGAGAGAGAGAGAGAGAGAGAGAGAGAGAGAGAGAGAGAGAGAGAGAGAGAGAGAGAGAGAAGGGTCATTCAATAGGAATTGGACGTTATATTTAAAGAAAATTGTATAAAATGGATAAAAAGTTGTTCCGGCCTTCATTTGGCGTCTTATTCCCCTTAGCCTTTCATATTCCCATCTGCTCATTTGCTGCATTCATCATTCCTTTGCTAATGTTGCTCGTTTTCCACCTGCTTCCCCCCACTCCTTTGTCATGTTTTTTCTTTTATTTTGTTACAAAAAATCCTTACTGGAAAATCTGTAATTTCGGGTATTCCACTTTGTGTTTTCCCAGTTTTATTCAACTTACACACACACACACACACACACACACACACACACACACACACACACCCACAATAATATTTATATATATAATATATTATATATATATATCTATATATATATATAATATATATATATATATATATTAATATATATATATATATCATATCATGCTTACGTCTCTCTCTCTCTCTCTCTCTCTCTCTCGTGCATTTCGACCATGTTACAACCAATTCAGTTGGTGTTCAAACTCCGAGTGCAATTTAATTTTATATATTTGTGTGTATGCAAATATATGTATATGTTGTATTTTAAAGAGAGAGAGAGAGAGAGAGACGAGAGAGACCGAGAGACTTGAGAGAGAGAGAGAGAGCCAGACTTGCATGCACTATGTATGAGGGGATGATGATACCGTAGTTCACCAGACTATTACTGTATGATGCATGGATATTTACTTTTAATGATTCTGGAAATGTGCTGAGATTTCTTCTTTATATATGTATATATATATATATATATATATATATTATATATATATATATATATAATATATATATATATATACTTTTATTATTTTTTTAATTTAGCATTTTTCCTTCTTCACGACTTTTGTTTCCAAATGTTTTCCTCCCATCTTAGTGTTATCTTGATCTTCGTGGATTTCTCTCTCCCAATTTAACCCGTCCTATTATCTACTTTATTGTAGCCCCCTCTCTCAAGTGAGAGTCAGCATTGTTGACCTTATGGGATTTCGATATCAACATTTATTGTTTCGGTATTATGATGCCTTTGTGCGCTTTGACCTGGCTGGGCCGAGGTATTTCTTTGATGCTGTATTGGGTTCTTTGTTTTATTTCGGGTATTCTCTCTCTCTCTCTCTCTCTCTCTCTCCTCTCTCTCTCTCTCTCTCTCTCTCTCCTCTGTTCTCAGGACTATAAAATCTGCGCGAGATTGTTTCTATAACGTCGAATCATGAATAGTTTACATCTCAAGTTGATCATCCTGTTTCGAGATGTTTTGTTAAGCTTATAGAAATATTCAGGCGTTGGTTTAATATTACCTTTCCCATGTTAACTTCGAAGTGAATATGAAGTTATAAGTTTATGATCGCCCTTCACTTTGGAGGTACAATTCTCTCAATTAATGAGGAAATGAAAAACCAGAATCATTTTTTTATTTTTTTTCCCATGTTTTTGGTTACTAATTATTATCTGTCGTCTTTGAACATTTAATTGAAATGTAAGTTAGATCTCCCTCATTTCACGATTACTCAACTTTATTAATTTTCTTAGTTAATAATTTGATGCATGCTTATTTAAAATGGTCGTTGTGAATTTTTACTTTGTTTAGGACGTGGTTATAATCGTATTCGTGCAACAAATGCGAAAATGGGCATATTTTCCTGTTAACAATACCGCTATAATTGCAGATGACTACTATCTAATTTTCACTGGAATTGGAAGTAAAATGTGATATAGATACAATATTCATTGCCTTGTACTGCGAACATCGTCATTACCCAGAAACTGAGTTTTCTTTCCTCGAATGTTTACTGAAATTTCTTTTCCGACTTATGTTTATTCATGACCGCCATTTCTGATGCTGTCGTCAGTGCTTTCTGGTGACTTAAATCCCAAACCTTCTCCCCCATCATGGATGTTCATTGCAGCTGAATGGGGCGTCCTGATAGCAAGGTTTTCCAAAGTCAGGATGCATTCGGTGGATGGAGTGCTTTTGGACGTAGTCGAATGTTGAAATTAGTCAGCAGTGAGTAGTTGGTCTTGTTGCGGGGCACAGCATTGGAGGTGTGTTGGTCTGTTTCGGATATCTATTTTCGTCAATACGCCGGCGAGTAAACAGAGAGGGCAGTGGCTATTCATATTCCGTGTTGCCTATGTTTTTGGGTACAATATTTTTCGCAGAATCCTACTAAGGTCACAGTTTTTTTTCTTTAGCTTTCTTATGATGAGCTTAACTTTCATATAGATAATGAAACCACTTGAGAGCCCTTTCAACTTTTATTTACTTTAGTATTTGCAATCACTAGGTCGCAATTTTTCCATTACCTTTTTTATGATGAGCTTAACTATCATATAGATAATGAGACCATTATATAAGGAAAAGGACGGGTGTGTCTTTAGCCATCCAATTGAGAGCCCTTTCAACTTGTATTTACTTTAGTTAGCATTTGCAATCACTACATAGCAATTTTTTCTTTACCTTTTTTATGATGAGCTTAACTTTCACATAGATAAAAAAAAACATATTATATTAGGAAAGGAAAGGTATGTCTTCTTTTGTCATGCAATTGAGTATTTGCAATCACTAGGTCGCAATTTTTTCTTCGTCTTTCTTGTGATGAGTTTAACTTTCATATAGATAATGAGACCAAATTATATATGGAAAGGAAGGGTGTGTCTTCTTTAGCCATCCACTCGAGAGCCATTTCAACTTTAGGTTACTTTAGCTTCTTCATACGTTCTCCTCTTTCTCTCTCTCTCTCTCTCAATTTCCCGAATTTGAGGAGTGATAGCTTTGCATTCTCAGTGCAAGTGGCGAAAGTTAAGTGTAAATCTTCCTTAAGAGTCTTAAATGAGAACTGTCTACGCAAGAATCTCTTCCGAATCTTTCAGAAATCCTTAACGTATAGTGTCCTCCGAGTATCGTAACATTCATCAGTGTTGTCCTACCATAAATGTCAAACACTCACATACCATTATGCTTTTGTTACGTAATGCGATTGTTTATTCTATCATGCTTTTATTTAGATAATCCAGTGATTTTATCCTTTTCTTTAAGTTTCTTAAGCACCTCGCCAAGCCTTAACCAGTGTTATTTTTTTTATCTGAAATAATTTCAAGACTTTTGAAGATGGCCTGGTAACGTGACATATCTGCATAAGTTAAGACAGACAACATGAGTTCGATCGTGTAATATTAATGTTTGCAGAATGACTTGTGCTGGCAATGTTTCCTTTTAATGTATACTATATCTCATTAATTATTGCCAGCAAGGCACATTTTCGTAACGGTTAGATAATGTTTTATATGCAATTATAAGACGTGACGTACATTTCTTGACTTTACTGCTTTGCATATAGGCAGTTCGAAATATTCTGTTATTATAGTCCTCGCTTAGTAATAATTGAGCTCTAATGTGGGCAAGCTATTTATAACGCTGGGCCATACACTCGTTTCCATTCTATTTAGTTGCAGCAGTATGCGGGAATGGCTTGCTGTTTTATACTGAATGTGCAATCCGGCGGTGATTTGTCGACAGAGAGGCAGCAACAATGAATTGCCAACGATGTCCCAATTAGAAAGTAAGGTAGTAGGTCTTCGGGGTCAATGGGTCAGACTGACTTCCTTATTAGCCGATGTGGGTTAAATGGCAAGCAAGATTGATTATGCCATAATTTGGAGGAATTTCGTAAGATTTTAGCCCATATTATCCAGCATTTTCATTAATAGTGGACACATTTTTCTTTTAGTGGAATTTTCCTTAAAGCTGCTTGACTTTTTTTATTTTTTTTTTATGGTGTTTTTACGTTGCATGGAACCAGTGGTTATTCAGCATCGGGACCAACAGCTTTACGTGACTTCCGAACCACGTCGAGAGTGAATTACTATCGCCTGAAATACACAGCTCTCACTCCTCAGTGGAATGCCCGAGAATCGAACTTGCGGGCACCGAGATGGCAAGCCAACACCATACCGACCACGCCACGAGGCCATGAAGTTCAAAAATTCGTTCTGAGAATTCCCTTTCATCTTCAGTACTGCTGATCAATTTTTAGATAATATGATATAAACGACAATTCGCCAATTCACTGAACTAATGTGAATTTACAACGTGAGTCACGATTTTGTTTCCTTGCGTGAGTGCGCTGGAATGTTTGTGTGTATGTGTACACGGGTATGTGTGCGCATGCGTGCGTCAAAGATTCAAAATGGGCAAAACGCTTGACTTTACAGTTGTTATCCTTAAGAATTCGTGTCAACTTTGACTTCTTATCACCAAGGTTCTGTATCATTACTTATATGTATATATATTTATAGATATTCATAAGTACTTTGCGCTGTTTTCTAGAATAAATAATATATGAAATGAAATAAGTAGATATCAGTCGATTGTCTTCAGTAATTCGTAAATAATTATCATTATTTTTTTTTTGGGGGGGAAAACTGTCTATCACGAGTGTATATATTGTTCTAATGGGTCCACAATAATAACAAAAGTTAAGAGTTCGTGTATAATTTAAAAACACTTTACAAAGTTTTCGAACCCTTTCCTGGGTTCATCTTCGGTCCGATTTTTTTTTTATACTGAGGATGAACCTAGGGAAGGGGGTTCGAAAGTTTTGTGAAGTGTTTTTGAAATAGTTACACGAATTCTTAAACATGTTGTTTTTTATACTATGGATCCACCTTAGAACAATTAATTATTATTATTATTATTATTATTATTATTATTATTATTATTATTATTATTATTATTATTATTTTTTTTGTTTTTTTTTTTTTTTTTTTTTTTTTTTTTTTGCTCTATCACAGTCCTCCAATTCGACTGGGTGGTATTTATAGTGTGGGGTTCCGGGTTGCATCCTGCCTCCTTAGGAGTCCATCACTTTTCTTACTGATGTGTGCCGTTTCTAGGATCACACTCTTCTGCATGAGTCCTGGAGCTACTTCAGCCTCTAGTTTTTCTAGATTCCTTTTCAGGGATCTTGGGATCGTGCCTAGTGCTCCTATGATTATGGGTACGATTCCACTGGGCAATCCCATATCCTTCTTATTTCTATTTTTCAGATCTTGATACTTATCCATTATTTCCCTCTCTTTCTCTTCAACTCTGGTGTCCCATGGTATTGCGACATCAATGAGTGATACTTTCTTCTTGACTTTGTCAATCAACGTCACGTCTGGTCTGTTTGCACGTATCACCCTATCCGTTCTGATACCATAGTCCCAGAGGATCTTTGCCTGATCGTTTTCTATCACTCCTTCAGGTTGGTGTTCGTACCACTTATTACTGCAAGGTAGCTGATGTTTCTTGCACAGGCTCTAGTGGAGGGCTTTTTGCCACTGAATCATGCCTCTTTTTGTACTGGTTCTGTGCAAGTGCCGGGCATTCACTTGCTATGTGGTTTATGGTTTCATTTTTCGTATTGCACTTCCTACATATGGGAGAGATGTTATTTCCGTCTATAGTACTTTGAACATATCTGGTTCTTAGGGCCTGATCTTGTGCCGCTGTTATCATTCTTCTTCAGTTTCCTTCTTTAGCTCTCCCCTCTGTATTAGCCATTGCCAATTGTCATCGCTGGCTAGTTCTTTAGTCTGTCTCATGTATTGTCCGTGCATTGGTTTGTTGTGCCAGTCCTCTGTTCTTTCTGTCTTTCTCTTGTCTCTGTATATTTCTGGGTCTTCGTCTACTTTTATTAGTCCTTCTTCCCATGCACTCTTTAAGCCACTCGTCTTCACTGGTTTTTTCAGATATTGCCCCAGTGCTCTGTTTTCGATGTTGACGCAGTCCTCTATACTTAGTAGTCCTCTCCCTCCTTCCTTTCGTGTTATGTATAGTCTGTCCGTATTTGCTCTTGGGTGTAGCTTTGTGTATTGTTCATTTGTTTCCTGGTTTTCTGATCTATGCTGCGGAGTTTCTGCCTTCGTCCATTCCACTATTATTATTATTATTGTTATTGTTATTATTATTATCATCATCTTAGATTCCTTTGTCGTATACTGCAGTTAGTTTTGAGTTTTGATCAGCATTTCTTTTTATTCCAAATATATGTATGGGTTTGTGACGTTTGCTAATGGTTTTTGCATTCTGCCATTCTAAACGGTCTTTTATAACGGTAACGTTGTATACTCAAAACTTCCTCCTTACTCAGAAAAATCTAATCCAACTTAATGTAAATCCCGAAGATTTTGTTAACTCGATAAGTGAACAACAAAACCTAAAACTGAGAGTTCCTTATGCTCTGAAAAAATCGCAGTCAGCATTTTGAGAGAGAAACGTGTGATGGACGAAACTTCCGGTGTCCTATTTTTGGTTAATCCCTCGAAGTTGGTCAGATCCGGAGTCGTAGAAGCTTTGCTTGAAAAGTGCCAGCGCTGCGTCGGTGCATAAGGTCAAAGGATTTACGAAGCACGAGCAAGCCTCTCTCTCTCTCTCCTAGTGTGTGTGTGTGTCTTTGTTACCTGTCTTTGCTTTGCGCTGTTTTTAGTAATATATTTTTTTATTGGAACGAAGTTATTTCGTAGTGATTTTTGAGAATTGATAAATTGGTTTCATTCATCATTTATTTATTAGTTTTTCTCTGAGAATATTTTATTTATATATGTATATGAATGTTCAAAGGAAATATTCGTGATTAGTCTTTATTTCCCAACCCAGACCAGTATTAAGAAAAATCCTTTATCCTTTTTGTACAGATTTTGTATTAAGTATAAACTTGAGTTTTACTTCAGATTTTGTCAGTTTCTCAGACTATCGATGCTTTCCTTTGCAGTTTATCCAGTCACTGGGAAAATTAGGAAAAACATTTTCCAACCCCATGTGTAAACTCTGCACTCTTTGCGTACGCATTCGGCAGTTAATATTCACTCGTTTACTTCGAATTCTTCACCAATTTCATAGTTTCGTTATAAGTTAAGGTTCCAGATAATACTAAAGTTCCATTTAGACAGTTGATAATAATTCTCATTCTCTATGCTTTCCCAGTAACGCTAGTTTCATTACCTTTGCATTTACATCTTGCTCCTGCTCTGTAAATAGGATGATTTCAATTATTTCTCTTATTTTCATTTAGACACTTTCATTCTTTTACTCACCCAAACAGATTTTTCCTGCCTTAAACTAAAGCTATTGTTTTTATTCCATTGGTACCCAAAGAATAGGTTAATGTTTCCTCCACAACAGTTATCTCTGTTGTTCTTTATCAGGATTCATTGGTTATTCTTTTCTGTATTTATGTTCCATCTGCACTGAAGAATTCTTTTTGTAGTAAAGCCCAGCTTTTTTGCCCTTTATATGTAACTAACGCTTTAAGGTTTTTTTTTTTTCATTTTTCTTTTACTTTGTCTCAGTTTAAACTGATATTTCCTTGGAAGTTATGTTTTCTATTTAGGTATTTTATTTATCGAAAATGAGCGGTCCTTTTGTTTTATGGCTTTCAGATCTCGTTATTCGCTCTGGTTCTTTCTGCTAACTAGCTCATTTCGAGTGAGTCTGTTAATGATGACTTCGCTTAACACTTTTGCAATGGTAAACGAAGAATTTCTATAAATCCTATTGATGAAGAGGGTCTCATCCATTGCATATTAAAAATGAAGAACAGTACTAAATTTACACTTAAGTGCAGTGATTTGAATGTCCTTCCATTTTATTGTTTAAACACATAAATGATGTCTTACATACAATCAGCACGAATGTTCTTGAGAAGCTATTTATTGTATGAATGCACAGCAAAAGTATGTCTGTTAATTAGCTTGCAAAGATGACATATGGAACTTGAAGAGATTATCCAAAATGTTACAACTCGATATATATATATATATATTTTTTTTTATGAAAGAATGTATTTACGGTACATACCCTCGTTTAACATTCGTACATCCATTTTCATAAAGCATAATGAAGATTGTTTTTATGTGCCTCTTAATAGAAGCGAACTTACATTTTAAACCCATTTTCATTTTAGCTGAAAGGTTTCAGCCATAAGAATCCGTTTCAGCTCCTTTTACTGCAGAATTTCTGCCTTAGATTCCAGTGTTCTGTCATTTCGGTGTCGCCCTGGGAGCTGTTCCAGATCTCTGTCACCTTTCATGAGCCGTGACATGGATTCGCTCTCAAGAAAAATCGACTCCTTCTCCACTGAAAGTCATATTTCAAGTTTATGTTTTTCTTTTCGGAAGACTTTTCTCACTTTGTTTTGGCGCGTATACTGGCAGTCGTACTTTGGCGCGCATTACTGGCTGTCGTATTTTGGTGCGCATTACTGGCTGTCGTATTTTGGCGCGCATTACTGGCTGTCGTATTTTGGCGCGCATTACTGGCTGTCGTATTTTGGCGCGCATTACTGGCTGTCGTATTTTGGCGCGCATTACTGGCTGTCGTATTTTGGCGCGCATTACTGGCTGTCGTATTTTGGCGCGCATCACTGGGTGCCTTGCCCCTCACTAGAGAAGTTCCGTTATACGAAACAAATCATGACCCAGGTGTAGAAAATCACAAGCCCCGACTGACTGGATACGTAGATCTAGCATTGTGCAGGAACAAGCTTGGTACCAGAGCAAGAATTTGTAAATTTTCGTTTGGGTGATAATTAGTACTTGACCACCGGTAGAATTTCAGGGATATTGGTATACTGGGGTACATTATTTATGAACAAAATAATTTTTATTAAGAATATATTTTATCACAGGAGAGATTTTCACTGTAAGATTTATGTGCATTATGTTTTATATCAGAAAGTACAGGTTTTCGTAAGTTTAATCTTACAAACTAAGTTATTGATTCTTCAGAATCGACCTTTTTCATTGTTAAACGACAAAGTTTTAGTTTTGTGTAATGTTTCACATTTGAGACAGAATTCTCTCTTAAGGCGTTTCTTGTTCATGTTATCATTATTACTATTTCTACAGAGAGAGAGAGAGAGAGAGAGAGAGAGAGAGAAGAGAGAGAGAGAGAGAGAGAGGTATTTTGTTAATAATCAAGCCAACGCTTCTTTGTCAAATCGGTAATCCTAAAATATACATGAAGGATTTAGAGATATGACATATTCTCTAAATACTCGTTTATGGCTCCAAGCTGTTTTGCATAAAGAGTTCTACATCACGAGTGACCTGGTGAGGCACTTCATTGACTCAATGAATATTTTATCAGCCATGAATATAAAACCAACCAATTCCATTTAATCCCATGCAGCAATTTGACATTGGAAATCGCTGCATGTTACCTGCGTTTGCAACAGTATTGCATAATGCGGTTGAGGTTCAGCCTACTTTTAAAAATAATTTTTAATTGTTTAGTTGCGCAAGTCGCGTGTGATACGGCTGTTAAATCGCTTGGGGCAACTGCAGAGGGTCGAGCTGTCCCGCTAGTCGTGTGTGGCCACCCGCATAAGATATACAATGTTTCAAACTGCCGCGGGAACCTCTTCTCTGCAACCTCTACGCTCGTCGCGTCCGGTGTGAGTTCACCCTTAAGTCGTCTTAACCAATGGCGTTACTTACGGGTGTGGGTGATGTTCACCTTCTGCCAACAGATTTTGTCAGAATGCCTTAAGGCTGTCTAAAGAAATTGCTACTCTGGGAAACTTGCTACTGGTTTCTGCAGAATTAAGACACAATCTTTTCTTCTATTTTGACCAGTCAAGGGAAAGGTCAATTCTAGATATTCATATAAATTTCAAAATTAGCAAACTGATTTTGTCCATACTGAGATCTAACTATGAATGTAACACTGATGATCATTTAAGATTTTATTGCAAAATTTATTCTTACTGGAGTAAAAAAAGAAAATAATAATAATAATAATAATAATAATAATAATAATAATAATAATAATAATAATAATAATAATCTCACTCGCTTGGCTGAAACTCAAAATTATAAATGACCCAGTAGTTTTTATGAATACGGCACTTCAATTTAAAGGCTCAAATGACGGTTTATTAACAGACAAAGATTTTCCCACAACTTTATGGAGTAATTTTACCTACTATATTGGTGTATATGTAGGCTCTCTTATCGAATTGCATTCATAAGAGTTCAAAGGTACCAGCTACACACCTTCGAAAGTTAATTTGTCTACCAATTTTATTAATGTAAGTTACCACTATGATTAGCATCGTTTTGACAGGCGAAAGTATAAAGTACATTTTATACACAGTTTTCATGCAAATTCTCACCTTGCTTCTATTGTGACATCACTGGGATGTTACTAGATTAAATTACACCATTGCAATATATACATCACAGTAATTGCCACTTCGGCTTCTTGTAAAATAGTTACCATTACATTTTATGTTTCTCCATTTTTATCATTTTATTGTGTTCACTTTATATGATTCTCCAGAAATAGTCCTTTTTGTTCATTGGGGAAAGTTTAAGAAGCAGATAACTCTGAGTGGCACGCCACGACGCTAACCACTACACCAATTAAAAAGGAAAGATCGGATTACTGGCAGGAAACAATGTAAACTACATATTGCCATTGATCACCCTCCCACCGCAGACCCCACACTGTAGCAGTAACTTATCATGATGAAGCGCGAACTCGCGACATCTGAGCGCTTTTTCACATCGCTACCATCATATCAGCTAGACAGCTAGGGAACAGAATAGTATTACCTGCATGGATAGAAAGACTTATATAATACATGTGTATTTCTGTGTGTATATTTAAACAGGTGCGGCATATATCAGTGGTTAACATAACTTTATCGGACATTCATTTAGATATGTTGTAATATGACAAAAAGAAAAAAACATAAAACGAGATTAATAGGCTTAATCTGATGAGAAGATTAATAGCTTTGTCATTATTGTAAATGGTGTAAAGTTGATGTATGACAACGATTTCACTAGCCCCCATTTTTTCAATTTAGTATATTCCCCAGTTTATTATACTCTCAAATGATAAAAAGAAAAACAATGGAATATACGTCGATTGTCTCCTGATGAAATGCATAGGGAGAATTTTTGACTGGCGTCGGACTATTACTGGGTGAGCGACATTTTCAGTTATGACACCTTTCAAATTTATTCATTAATTATGCGCTGTCTATTGAACTTTGCTTTCGGTTTTGGAAACAGATGGAATGTGGCCTTTCAACTACCTATTTTAACAAAAGTACCTATAGCAAAATTAAAAATTAAAGAGCCTATCTCCAAGGCTCTAACACTGCTACACTTTTTGAGCAGATCACGCAGTCGACACGTGACCGTTAAGTTAAACCAGTGAACTCGCTCTATTATTTCACACCTGCACTTCCCACAGACCCACACCCGCACAACTATCCCATCCCCACATCTTCCCTTTGCACTGCTCTCCAACATCCTGGGCTTACAGTTTTTTTGTTCGTTTTTGTCTGCTAACTGGAGTGAATGTGTCGATTAGAATTTGGATTCAAATCTGGACTTGTGCATCGTGTGACTGCGTCAAAGGCTTTAACTTACGACCATTGTCCGCTTGACTAGTGTATTTTTTCCTTTTCTTTGAGAAATAAGTCTGTTAATCAGATCACTAGTACAGTCATGTATTATATTTTGTCCCACGTGCTTGCCCCCGCAAACATGTACATACTATATCTCACCATAGGCCTACGTCATTAGTCGCCATGGCAGTAGGCTGGCTACTGAAATAAGTTGCGCAGTATCATACTTTCACACAACATATCATTGCTCCTAAATTTTTGCTTCAGCATTTTGTACGCCTTCAATATGAACCCTATACGAAATCCTGAACGTCTAGGTGTGAATTTAAAAGAAATACTACCATTGCCATGTCTCATGTAAATCAAACAAGTACTATTAATTATCTTTGTTTAGTTACTCATAAATTCATGATTTATTTCATATTTTTATGCGTTGTGTTTTAGTGTAATGGGTATCTTGTCGGTAGATTGCATCTCAAAATGTAGGCCTAACCTTATCCTACATTCTTTAACAGCATTCGTAAACTATAGTTGCCTGCCCATTGTTTGCTTTGAAATAAGTGTTGGTTAAGATGGTTTGCTATTTTGGTCAGTTAACTACAACAAAATTCTGCATGTAATTCTGTTAAAATTGTAAACTATTGTGTATTTTCTCTAATAAAAGATAAAAAAACTACACGATAAAACCTGTGGGAAATCCTTGTACGAATTTATCTATTGCACTGCGTAAATAACGCATCTGACAATAGTTTATCCACTGTTACTCCTACATTTGATATGCTTTATGCATGGAAGCAGCCTTAGACTAATTTGACAGTAAATCTTTAGATATCAGCATTGTGGAAAATAAAACGCCATAACTCAAAACGTTTTTATTAATGAAAATGACTGATCCAGGGGACCTTTCTATAAAGTTAATTCCTAGAATGTAATCATATGAAGTAACTTAAATCCTTGTTATTGGAAAGCAGGGGATTAACAGTTTTCTTTTAATAATACTTAACATCATAAATTTAGATATTCTGTACTGTATAGACTTCTTTTAAGCTTTTGACGCCATCTGAACGTGATGGCCAATCCTCTTAGTATCTTTTAGTTGTTGTTTACAGTAAGAGTGAGGTAATTATAACGCCAAGACTTTTCAGCTGCATTTTGATGTAAATGTAAGTACTTACATGATGATGTTTCTTTTCGAAGGAAGTTAAGCTGATTGCAGTAAAGAAGAGGCGCGTCCTTTTAATTGTAAAGGCCATGTAGAATCATTTTACATGTCGTAGGAAGCATTTGAGGCGTCACAAAATACATACAACGTGACTTGAATTCAAGTCAAGAAATGAAACGAAAAGACATTCTTTTGAGCGAACCAAGTTTAACAATTGCCCACATTACGTTTTGGATGTTCTATTACTCCGTAGAAAAAGTTAAAGCTGTACGGAAGCATTTAATCTTGCTTAAATGCATCGTAATAGTTGCTGAACATAAATTTAGTTAACGGAATTCCCTATATTATCATGCTGTTGTGACTATTTTCATACACCCATTTCAGCTAATGATGACGTCACATTTTTTTGTCTGAAATCAATAAAAATTTTCATTATTATTTTTACAAACTGACCTTTGCTTTCAAGGTCCACTTTCTTGCCGACTCGTCAACTTTGCAATTCCATAATTCAAAGTTGAGAGATTATGTCAATCCTAAAGCAACATTACTCAAGCTCCTAACTCAAAATCATTTTTATGCTTTATGCTCACACAGATTGGTTTTTGGGAATGTCAAAAATTATTCCATATTTTTTTTTTTTTTTTTTTTTTCAAAACTAGAAAGCGAATTAACAAAATACCTTTTCTTCAAACACTGCGTATAATAGTCTAACAGGTTTGAAAACTTTTTTGCATAACTGAAAGGGAGTTAACAGTACCTCTTCTCTTCAAAACAGTGCAAGTATTAACCCGTAATAATAGTCTACCAGGTCTGACAGTGCGTGGTGTTTAGCGAAGTTGATGAAATGAACGCAAATAATATTTGCGTTAAGACCTTAGTAAGTCAGGCTATCCTCGATACTCTTTGCATAAATAGTCTTATTTTTGTCCCAGAAGTAGCCTATTTTACAGCGGCATAGTACATGGTTTGGGACGTATAAAGGGTCTTGTGTTAGTGGGTCACAAGAGTGATTCAGCTCCTTGTAGTAGTACTGCCCAACACAATTTGTGCCCTTTTTTTCGTGTACATAGCCTTCTCTGCAAATGCAGGTGACATTAATGGATTCTGTAAGGAGATGGTGGAAGTTCCTATTGTCTTCAAACTTGACATAGCATTTTCCCGTACTTCCATTACTTGTGCAGATATCCTTGTTAGAGCCTAGGTTCCAGCATGGTTTAGGACAGAAGGCTCCAAAAGCGCAGTCACTGGGGTTAAGATGATTATAGGAGCAAGGCTTCGATACATTGAGATACTTTACTTTGTGTGTCGTATACCAGCACATGAATTGCATAGATGTTAAGAGGAATTTATAATCGTAGACTATTTGAGATGCATTAGTGCTTCTTAAATCTGGTGGCTTAGGACTCCCAGAAACCAGCGGGTCGGTTTCTAGGCAACCTGTCCAGTTCAGATAGGTATCTGTGTACTTTTTCTTGTTTTTCAAAGTTGTGCAGGTTTTATTGAACGCCATTTGAGTGCCATTACCTTGACTACGTAGCCAGGCTTTATTGTCAATCCTGTGATCGTATGCTGATGACAGAAATCAACACAATTCAGAAAGCCTTTCCTGCAGGGAACTGCTACTGGTTGGCTATGCGGCATTATTCGATAAGGAAACCTGGTCTTAATCGATGCAGAATTATTTCTAGTTTGCTGAAAATGGGATCCAGCAGGTTTGTAAAGAATTCGATGCCATAGGCAATGCTTTCGATTTTGTATTTCATCATAACACCAAACACCTTAGTCTTTTCAAGTCCCTTTACGACCGGTTTTTCCGGGTTAAAAAATCTAAAGTCTTCTGGGCCGGTGAACGTTCCCAGCGGGTTCAATTACGTCTTCATTGGTAACGTTTTCTGTGTGCGCTACTGAAGTCAGTGCGGCCACTAGCAGATACATTACTTTTAACTGGCCGCATTTCATCATCTCCTTGGTTCAAACTGGAACGCTGTTTCAGAAGCTGTATAAAAAAAATTACTATGTTAACTGGATGTTAGCTATAAATTTTCGTGCTCAGCAGCTCAAAAGCACATTGATTTTATGATTGCCTGTGATAGATAATTATTAGTGGATTGCCTAATGTAAGCAGGTTGGGTTATACTCAAACACGAGCAATATGCAATAGCTGTATTTCACACAGTTCAATACATGATGAGCAACAGTGCACGTGACAGTGTTGATGGCTACGCTTACCAAGCGAGACTGCCCCAGACTCAATTTCTCCCGCCTTAAACACATTTTGGCGGGCAATACAAGTAACTTACATATGCATGATATGGAAACATCCTACATCCCTTCTCTAAAATAAATGTATTACACTTTTCATGAAATTGAAGGTTTATCAAGTAATTATACAGAAGAGAAGTGTAAGGCATACTGACGACAAAATGGTGTTATATGAGAAAAAAAAACCAAATCATATAAGTGGAACGTGATTACGTGCTCATTGCAAAGTAGGACGACATTAGTTGCATGAAGTTGACAAGTTATTACAAAATGGCCACATATTCAGTTCTAAAAAGAAAATGCATAACTAAAGAGAAATCAAATTGTACATAATTGAAAAATCACAAAATGTAGTTTTTATGCCAAACTCAGAGGAATTTATTTTCCTCGGCCCTCTTCTAGGTTGGCGGTCAGCACACGAGTCAGCGGGGGAAAGTGAACGAGTAGGTGGGGAAACCTGCACTCTTATTTCCCGAAGATGTTTTCTGTTTTCTCTTTGATATTCTTCCACTACCATCTAATTTTCTGACATATTGGCGGTCTCCTTTCATTTTAATGACTTTTGCAATACGATCCAGGCCTTAGAGACAACATTTTGCACTGCTACCTGTGGTACCCGTTTGCAAGGGGCGGAGTCTCTTTGCACTAGAATCATGACGGAACTTGACATTTCTCAAGTGTCTACCCTCTTCTCCTCTCTGTCTATCATAATGTCTGCCCACTGCTCTGTTATCTTATGGTAGCTTTTAATCATGGGGACTGAGTCTCTGAGTCGTCCCATGGCTAATTGTGCCGGCATTTATCGATGTTCTCTTAGGGGCGTATTTCTATATTGCAAAATGGCTCTTGCAAAACTATCTGTGTCGAGGCTTCCGTCGCTTCTTGTGTTATCTTGAATGGTTCTTTTTGCTGTACGTACTGCTGCCTCTGCCCTCCCGTGGATTGGATGGGGGTAATGGGCTGAGGATATTCTCATCCAACCCACCCATTTCTGTAGGAAGCTAGCCATTTCAGTGCTTACCAAATTGGTGCCACCGTCGCGCGAGATTTCTTCCGGGGCACCCCACTGCATGAAGTATCGTCGGAAGAGTGGGATCAACTGAGCAGAAAGTAGCACCACTTGGGAAGAAGGCAATTTCCAGCCAACCAGTAAGCCTATCTTGCATATGCCAGATACTGTTTTCCACATATTTGAAACATATCCGTGACCGTCTGTTGAAAAGGATATTCAGGGGTGGGGTAGGCAATAGCGGTTCCTTTTGTTGGGATGGAGCGATGACGTCACATGTTTTCTGCACTGCATCCTCTTGAGATTCAGTTGACCCTCCATCCCAGGCCAATACACAGCCTGCCGTGCCCTACGAATCATTGAATCAGAGCTTTGGTGGCCTGAGTGTAGGTTAGAGACAAACTCGGTCTCGTAGTGACACAGGTATTACTAGACGCATGTGCCCTTCATCATATGAATACACCACCAGTTCGTCCACGATGCCAAGTCGGTCCCGTACGTTAAAATACGGCTTTATGCTGGAGTCGACTAGAGTTTCTTGATACCGGCCAAGAACCGTGGCTACCATACTCTTTAGCAGCTGATATTCCACATCGCTTTCAGCAGCTTTTTTAACAGAATTCCAGTCGAGGGTTATGACGTCACACTCAGCGACGTGATCAACACTGCAACGCACGAACTCTCAACCTCCTCCCCCATCTCACTGTCACTCGCCTTTATTGGGCTTTCTGATTACTGGTATCTTGAAAGAGTATCGGCTGCTGAGTTTTTCTTCCCAGAATGTATTTTCACTGTGAAACTGTATTGCAATGTTTTTTTTCTTTAATCGGAGCAAACGAGGATTTGCAATGTCTTTCAATTCTCTATCACCAAACACTTTGACCAGCGGACGGTGGTCAGTAACAAGGATAATATTGGGACATCCCAGTAGGAATAATCTAGCTTTCTGAAAGCACCATACCAACCCGGCAGCAGCTCTCCTTCAAAACGACTGCATAATTGACTTCTGCCGAGGTTAAATGTCTACTTCCACAGAGGGCAAGCTTCCACCCCCTTTGCAACAAAATGGGACTTTATCCTCTTCGCAACTGCAATGTTGTTGTAACACCAGAAATCCCATCCCATCACGCGACCAGTCAGTGATTACCGCAGTTCGCCTAGATTTATCGTAATAGGCAATCCATCCCCAATCAAATTGCATAAAACTTCTTTAGTCTTTTCGAATGCATTCTGTAACATTTCATCCCAGTATACCTTTCGACTGGAGGTAGACTTTTTTAGGAGGTCTCGAAGGGTTCCATTAGTTGAGGAGGTAGCAACAAATGGTGCCAATTGGTTTACGAGGCCAAACCAAGACCTTATGTCAGTGATGGTTGGATTTGGTTTCATTGGGAAGCTCCTTGATTGCAGACACTTTTCCTCACCTGGCTTGAAATTGTCCCAACCTAATTCATAGCCTACAAAGTCTACCTCGCGTTGGTAAAATTGAAATTTATCAGGATTGAGGGTAACTCCGTTCTCTTCACATACTTGTAAAAAACTTATCGTGTGATAAAACGCTCCTTCCACAGTATCATCATATAGGAGAACATCATCGACACATTTAGATTTTCTCGGAATGTCCGCTATTACATCATCAAGCGCTTTGAGTATGCATCCGAGGCAGAGACATGTCCCATTGGGGTCCTACAATACTGGTACCTACCCCATGGGGATATGAAAGGTAGTCAGTGCCGACTTTCCTCATCTAATTCCACTTGATGGAAACCAGAATAGGCATCTATTACAGTTTTGTATGAACGCACAGGTACACTGGATGCCATGTCGAACGGGGCAAAAGTGTGAGAGTTTCTCTTTGCAATATTTGTTTAGCTTTTGGTAATCCACTGTTCTTCTTGGGTTTCCATTCCTTTTAGCTACTACTACCATTCGCGCACACCAATCGGTTGCAGTTCCTGTAGGACGGGGCGGATTATTCCCAGTTTACATCGTCGTCCAGCTGTTTTTTTACCTCTTGCTCCCAATGTTTGGGAACTGGAATTGGCGTATGGCATGCGTATGGGACTGCATCAGGGAGAAGGTGAATAGGTGGTGGCTTTCCCTTCATTACCGGTAATGGATTCCGTTTAGTATTGAATACCGTACCTGAGAAACGCTCCAAAATCCACCTTTTGAGCTTGGGTACATTGGCCTCCTGAGGGGAGAACGGCAACTCTATGACGTCATAGTGTTGCTCCCATCACTGGTGACGTCATTGCCATCCACACTATTGGGCCGTGCCCTACCAATATTATTTACTGATATTCCGTCTACTTAAACATGATGGGGAAAGTTTGCATCCATAATCCTAAGCCCTTACATATCTATAAGAGGTATAGCCTAGAGACACCGCACACTACTAAACACCTCTATGTTTTAGAGCGTTATTTTTCTACCCAATGTTATTGTACAATGCACACCACCCAGTACTCTCATGGGTTTTTCGGCTGCTGATTAACCCTGGCGTTCGAACGATTGCAACTGTTTTTCACGTTCAGTCCTAATTGATGCAAAACCTTTCTTTCCCCCATAATACAAACTTCAGCCCCAGTATCGGCAATAGCATCAATAAATGCTTCATACATTGGTACATCACGTCTCATTTTATGTTCAACTTTTACGCGCACATGCGGTAGCTTTTCCGCCAATGCTGTCACCTGCTGGAGCCCCACAGTGCTGCACTAATGTGCATGCCGTCACTGACATGGTGTCGTCATCATGGTCAACTTCAATGCCTGCTGCCTTGTTATTCGCGCGTTTTTTTCTGCAATATCTAGCTAAATGACCCTTTACACCGCACACTTGTGGCAACACACTTCACTTGCATAGCAAGCTAGATTTAGTTTTCCGCCATGAAAGCGTCCACAATTACCACTCTTACCTGACATGAGTAGCTTACTATCCTTTTTGTCGACGAAAGTTCGATTTTTCTGCCGCAACATCACTATGTTCTGTTTCATTATTATTATAGGGCAGCAATTCTTTCCCCACCTTGGCAGTATAAGGAGTCCTCGTGGTTAATTTTTGCCTGGCCCCACTATCCCTTTCAGCTGCCTCATATATTTTCAACACTTCTGTAAGTATTTTGGCGACACTGTTATATTTTTCGTAGTCTTGGAGTATTTCTTGTTTCAATCCGCAGTTTATTTAAACCACTGGCTAACCTGTGAGTCAGCATATAGTCACTCATGTCATTTTGGCACCGAGGCAGTGGAAAGCACAATCTAAAGCCAATTCCTGACACCGATGTACATATGTCTTCGCGGGTTCCATAGGCCCTTGCTGTGCACTAAAAAATTTATCCCACAGAATTGCACGGTTCTCAGACTTTTGAGTTACTTTTGGACGGCTCCAATGCCTGATGTAGAGAAAGGGCTTTCCATTCATCTGACGTGTAACAAGCGTCCAATGCCCTTTGTAACTGATCATCGCAGTTCAAACGAATGCTTAGCACAGCATCTTCAGTTGAAACCCTGCCAATTTGGAACCAATCTGTCATAGACCTACGCCACTTCCTAAATGCTCCTTGTGACATTTCGTACGAACATTTGTCGGGCATAATTGCTCTCATACCTGAGGGGGCACCACTGCTCTGTCGCTGCTGCAAGAAAAGGTTTGCCATGGCACTCAGAAGGTCCTCATTCCCACCATTGGTGCGGCTACGTGCAGCCCGTCGAAGGGCCCCTCTTCTTGGTGTTGTTGAATATCTTGCACCCGACATCTTGAAGGCTTCCCAGGTCCTTATATCCACTTGCGCCATGTAGCAGGTTGGGTATACTCAAACACGAGCATATGCAATAGCTGTATTTTCACACAGTTCAATACATGATGAGCAGCATGCACGTGACAGTGTTGAGGCTACGCTTACCCAAGCGAGACTGCCCCAGACTCATTTCTCCCGCCTTAAACACATTTTGGCGGGATACAAGTAACTTACATATGCATCATATGGAAAACATCCTACACCTAATGTCTAGCGAAAAAAGGGAATAAAAAGTCTCATGTTAATAGATATCAAGTAGAAAAGTGCATATCTGTTTCACAAGAGAGAGAGAGAGAGAGAGAGAGAGAGAGAGAGAGAGAGAGAGAGAGAGAGAGAGACCTTACATCTTGTTCGGGTTGCCGCGGGGCATACAAAAAAGAAAGTGAAATTTAAACTTTGATGCTTGTGACGAAGCTGCATTTACCATCACAGTTTAGTACTCAGCAGAAATTAACTTTTTTTTCCGAACATTCTAATAGACGCAAATCTAACCATGACTTACGTTAAAAAAAAAAAAAAAAAAAATTCATTACACGTGCAAAAACGTTAACGGAAATTGCGCCACTGACGCGCGTGCTCTCTGTCTAGTCACTATCGTAGATATAGAGGGAGAGATTGGACAGCCAAACCAATTTGTGACGTGCACTGCCTGGCGCCATCGCTGTGTGTTTACTTTGAAAAAAAAAAAAAAAAAAAATTACGCAACTCATGCAATCTAACATAGCCAACCCTCTATTCTATAAAAGTGTTTTTCTCGGCTTTCCCGTCAAGACTGTTAAATGATTTGTGCACCATTTACTAAATACAATGTGTAGCTACTGTCTGCAGAAATAAAAATAGTTCATTTTGCTTGTATATTTCTTCTACAGTTAAGCCTAAGCTTTTGCGTATATGGCAGTGTTACAACATTATGATCAGCAGTCTTTAAAGATTGCTAAATGATCTTTATTCTTTGCAGCCATATCAAGGACAATGTGTACAATGTGTAGTGATAAAAAAATTTATTCTGTCTGCTGTAGTTGATACACATTTGGGTAATAATGTTGATCAATTTGCCAACGTTATGTACCTTTCTTACCACCATAAATTTACAGTTTTACTCTCTACGGTCATGACTAATTATTCTCGTTCTTTATTCACGGGCCAAACTGACAGGCAGTAAAATTTGACAACCGTATTGCTAAAATAATTGTCATCTCCAACGCTGTCATCCCATAAATATTAACAAAAGCCTAGGTTTAATAGCCTGATACCTAACGGATAATATTCAGTAGTATGCACAATCATTTTATTGATTTTAAGATTTACTGTATATAATATTATTAATAAGGATACAATTAATATTGTAATGTATGTGCAGAGCTGTATAAATCTTACCGTTGCCAGAACTGATGTATATGCTGGCTTGTACCTTCTGGTTAATTCTTATTAGACTAAATCTGCTTTGATAGCCATTCATTGTCACCTCTTAACATAATCCGGTCTTCAAAGTCTATTGCAGAAACTTATGCTTATGCATACCAGGAGGTTTGACAGTGTACCTTAGGGGCTCATATCTATGGTCACTATTTGAATTAGGGTGATTGATTCACAGTTAAGATTTGGCCGGCAACCACCTCAATATTGGTTGGAGGGAGGGAAATTTCAGTTTATGCAAGACAGTGGTATTGCGGTTTTCTTTTCACAATAATTTGTATATTTATATAATTTTTCTTAAGCATTCAGATCATTATATAACAGCTCAGTGATTGGACAGTTTCAGAAGTATTTTACTAAACAATCAATTTCTGGAACAAAAGTTATCTCATCGAGTTCCTGGTATCCTTTGCATGTTGATGATATACGTACGGCATTAAAGGCGAGCCTAAGCTTATTGTTTTAAGTAAATCATTGGAATAATACTTAGAAATAATGAATAAATAATGGTTACAATAAGAAATTAGTTTTAATCGATTAAATGAAAATATGTTAAAAAAAAAGGCCAGTAAAAAAACTGTAGCATAGGCCTATCGTTCGATTGTTAGTGTTTCGTTGTTCTAGATGTCAACATCAGTAAAGGTTATTTTCCTTTTTACGGATGTGGATATAACTTTGGTATCATAATAAAAGTTATTTTCATATTCATGCAATGAAATTGTATAGATTAGTTGGAATGACAAGAAAACTTGGGATCTTAACATTTGTTGGCACAAGTCTTTGTGTAGCATGGGCTATACAGAGATAAAACATTAATTATTGAAAGCCCTTCGTTGGTTTGTGTTTGATCCGAGTAGACATGTTTTATACAAGCTCGCCTGTCGCGTGTTTGTACTGATATATTATCAGTACAATTGGCATGTTTATGAGTTGCATCAGAAGGTATTAGGGTTTTTTATGTTTATACATCCCAATATGTTGCTAAAAAATGGTTTAATATTTTTTACGATAAGCCAACGATATCGGAAGCGTTAATTGTCGGCCAGCCACGATCTAGGCTACACATGGGCATCTATCCTAGGTCTAAATCAGGACGCCTAAAATTGGTTTACAGAACATACTAAAACACCAACATGAATTTCCTTACCAATGAATTTTGTTGCTAGATTTCAAGGAGAGGCCAGAGACTTGTGGTCCGCATCGATTAGCTTCCGGTAGAGTACTGAAGGGATGACGTACTCACTACTACTGTCTCGGTCTCGGAGTCGGTACTGACTTCAGTGAGTGAGACTGTGTGAGAGAGAGTCTGAGAGAGATAGAGGGCGAGCATGGGGTACGAATTCGCTATCTGCTTATTTCGCTAACAGCTGAGCAACATCATTTTTTTATGTATATGGTGCTGTTTTCGAGTGGGATTTGCCGACTTCCTCAACACATAACTAGCTATAAGTTTTAGTTTTTTTAGCCTGGCGGAAATACAAAGAGAACTGGTAACATGTTCAAATAGCGTCGTTAAAGTTCATGTTTACTTGGTTATACGAATGAAAGTTTATTTAATAACCAAAATTTCGACATCAGATGTCTAGAACAATGCTACCGAATCGAGTAAAGGAAAAATTATTAACGTTATAAAATAACTAATATATATACTCTAATTTGAAATTAAATAAATGAATGAAATGGAGGAAAACAGTTTTCAGTTTCGGAAATACTTTAGGCCTAGGTTACTGAGCTCTTGCCATACCTACGGAAAACTAGTCACTTCCTCTGTAGCAGGGTACCAGTCCACGACAGAAACTGCCATGGACACCATTTGATGCTACTGTTGGTAGCATGGCATAAAATGGTTATTTCGCTAACAGCTGAGCAACATAATTTTTTTATGTATATGGTGCTGTTTTCGAGTGGGATTTGCCGACGTTACGTTCAAGAAGCGTTGCGTAAATGCCGATGAAATATATAATTATTAGAAAGTAAAGAAATTGAAATATCCCATAAAGCCCTGCTTGTACTGCCATATAGTAATCATTTCAAAGATGTTTCCCATCATGAGAATTTTGGTGCTGATGTAGCACTGAAAAACAATAATACAGTGAAACAAGTATTTAAAGTATTTATTTATAAAGAATTCCCAATAGCACTAAGGGGTGTATATAGCAAGTCCCATGCAAGTTATGTGACAGCTTTTATATAGGTCAAACTGTAAAATCATGTATATATATATATATATATATATATATATAATATATATATATATATATATATATATATATATATAGAGAGAGAGAGAGAGAGAGAGAGAGAGAGAGATGAGAGAGAGAGAGAGAGAGAGAGAGAGAGGAGGTGGGTATTTTCAGGTGATTCACTATACTACTCTTGTTTTTTTTCATCTGTCCATCTGCCTGTGGTGTTTTTGTATGGTAACACTGCGTCCCGGGCTTTATATAGTTATGCTATGTGTAAGTTTTAGGTAAATAAAAGGATATCTGGGCGTACATTTGCAACTGAAAAGTGTTTTAATAATTTACTGTATGCGAATTACACCGTTAATATTCGAAATAGGATATTATTTATAATCGTTGAAATGTAAGCTGAATGTAACTATCTAAAAGCCCGGGACGCAGTGTTGCCATACAAAAACACCACAGGCGGATTGGACAGATGAAAAAAAAAACAGAGTATAGTCAACGGATGAAAAGAGACCTGCTATTATTACCAGCCGAGTAAAAGTGTGCAATTTATTTACTGAAATAACATTGCCCTTGAATTACATGCAACGTACATGTTGCATGGAAACTCAACCGGATATCGGATACTCGACTGTCATCTGACAGCTTTATGTTTGGTGCAAAAGCATTATTACACACACACATACACACACACACCCCACACACACACACACAGGGAGAGAGAGAGAGACTAGGGTGGCGTCAAAATGTGGAGGTTGTACTTTAACACAAAAGTATATTCTGAAAATAGTTGTTGTTTCTCAAAAGCTTTTGAATGTCCTAGTAATAGTAAAAGCTAATCGTATTATCGTTGTCGATCGTTTATTTTCAGGTCTCAAATTACCGAATTAAGGACGGGATAATCTTATCTTATCCTAAGAAATGTTTTTATATGTATCTATCAATACATTAAAAGGTCAGTGAATTACGGTGCAGAACGAGTTTATTTCGGTAGATGGAACTTCTGTGTTCTTACCGATTTGTTCACATTTAAAGAAACTTTGATACGAACATTTGTTTCACACACACACACACACACACACACACACATAACTGGTAACTTTAAGTGAAATAATTTAAAATTCTAGTATAAACAGGATGACGCTATCTATAGTGAATCTCAGCATATGAACAACTAATATGAACAGAATAAGAGCAGTAAATGTTTATATAACCATAAGCAACTGCTTGCTTTAAAAACGGATCTTTGAGCTATTGTGATACACTTTCAAGTTCCCAAAACTCAACTTGAACATTGGTCCTTCAAGAAACGTAAGAAAGCTGTCATTTACTGTTATGCTGAACGGGGCAGTTATTTGGGAGGGTGGGTCTAAATTCAGATGTCTAGCTCATTCGTTTGTGCGAGGTTTCTGCCCCGTCTCTTTCTTGTTTCCTGTCACTTTAAATAATTGGATTTTGACGCGTCTCCATCGGTTAATGAAGCTAGGTCTAAGGGATACGGAATATTTTAATTTAGACAGATGGGAGATGGTAGAAGTATTTCCTCATTGAGATATGGCTCCACATTTCTCTCTTTACAGGAAGTTGACAGAAGAATTTGTCAGTCATTAGGAAAAGTAATATTTAATCTCTGGAGGAAAAATACAAAGTATTTCGGTTTAGAAAGTAAGGAGAATGAAAAATTATTGGAGTTTTATTTTTGTGAAAATATCTAAACTTTTATTTTTATTGCTGTAGTGTGGGGTCTGCAGTGGGGGAATGAACCAACATTCTTTGGAAGATTGAATTTCAAGTTAATGCCACCCCTGTGTGTTTTGCTTCATGTAAATAGATTTCATCTACCGATATATTATAATAATAATAATTTCTTATTTCTGCCTCAACCAATATGAGTATTCCCATGTAAAATGTAGCCAGTTATTCATCAGTTTCTCATTTGCACGTAGATATTGACTGACATGATCAAATAAGTTGTTTAAAGGTTTCACCTCTTTCATGAGAGTCAAGAAAGGACGGGCCATTGCGTTGTTGTATAATCTTAGAACCCAACATACACACATAGTAAATGATCAGCCCAGACCCCTCCCTACCCAAGCGTTCTAAGGGGTGGCCCGCAAACTCCCCATCTCTAGTTCACCACTGTAGGCATCACTAAAGGTTCTTTGCAGCGTCCCTTCGGCCCCTAGCAGCAACCCCTTTCATTCCTTTTACTGTAACCCCGTTCATATCCTCGTTCTTCAATCTTGGTAGCCATCCTCTCCTAAAAATTGTTTCTTAGTGCAACCGCGAGGTCTTCCTCTTGGGACACTTTTCAAACCTATATACCTACTCATTATTTCCTTTACAGCACATCTCTAGCACACTGGCAGAAACTGAAGTTGCACTGATCGCAGTATACATAAATAAACTGGACAAGTGAAAATGTCTGATCATCCTAGAACATTAATGGCCTCATGATGTACAGATGTGGCCTTAGCTCTTTCTGAACCAACATTTGATCTCTATTAATTCCTAAATGTGAGGCTATGATAGGGGAAACAGGGCATCTTCAATCGGCCTGCGTGTTCATTGTCTAATAACTAGTTCACTATTTATCTGTACTCAAACAAGAAAATGAATGTAAAAATACTTTTATTATACGCAATGTGATTTCGTTTATGTACAATGAATACAATCAATTATGCAAAATACTTTAAAGCATTTTCTTTTTCTACTTTCCTTATTCTGATGCTTTCTCCGGATGCCAGAAATGTAAAAGGTTTTAAAATCGTGCATGTTTTCCTCGGGAAACTTTTTATGCATTTGCATGCTCGTTTGCTTCATGTTTTTCTGGTTCTCACTCCTCAGTATGTTGTATTTACCGAAAAGAATTGCTCGGAAAATCATGCTCGCGTCTGATGATTTTTGTGCTTGAAGGCGCATTATTGTGCTTGAGGACACACCATGGTCACGTTTACGAAAATAAATAGATCCAAAGGGAATGCTTTTGCAACATTCTGGTGGCTAAATGTTCTTTTATTATGAAGAACTAAATGCAGTGGAACGTATTCATTTTAAAAGAAGATAATTCATGAATACGCTACGAATATGGTAGAAATGGCTATAAACATTATAGAGGCATAACATTATGGGAAGGCAGGAAGGGGTCTAGACCAGTAGTTTCCCAAACGTGGGGCACCAGGGCGGGGTAATTTTCTTTTCAAGAGGGCCTGTTCTAGAATGTTTTAAACAAGCTAATGGTCCCTTTAGGCTTCCTCCACGCGAGTTTGATTCTCGGGCATTCCGCTGAGGAGTTAGAGATGCGGTCTTTCTGGTGATAGAAGTTCACTCTCGACGTGTTCGGAAGTCACGCTAAAGCCGTTGGTCCCGTTGCTGAATAACCTCTGGTTCCAGGCAACGTAAAAAAACACCATACAAACAAACAAACAAACCACATGGGGCATCAGGATTTTAGAGGAGATTAGGTAGGGCATGGCCAAAAATGGTTGGGAACCACTGGGATCTAGCCAACTAACTGTAGGGCAGAATCATGTGTTGATGATGAACCGGTTATGTGATAGCCCCTATGTATGGGAAAGAGCAGTGCAAGTCGTAAAGGAACCTCGTCAAGCCTTAGATAAAGAGTAAAGATAAATGGCAGAGGGTGTACAGAAGTGCGTGATAGTAGATACGAAAACAGTTAAAATTGGTTGCTTCTTTCTTCTTTTAATGGAGTTAAACATTTGTTAAGACGCCCCAAAATGGTCTTACCTGATCAGGTTTTCAGTGGTGAAATTCACATATTTTTAGCGTGACCCTAGTAGTGAGTCCTGCGTGACTCCTTAATCTATCTAAGTTTGTCATTGATGTGAACGTAGCCACGGACCGCTCTGGACCTAGTTCTTTTATTGCGCGTTAGATGGCTTATCGAACGCCAAGGGTACTTGGTCACTGGTGCAGGTACTGGCTTTTTAATTTTTAAGTCGAACCAGTCCCAAGGACAGATCGACCTGGATCATTTCAGAGACCTTACGTTTAGTCAGTTGAAATCCGTTTTCGATGTGTCCGCTTCTCTAGGACTGCACTCGTCCATTTTGAATTTGCAGTGTAATTACCCCTTTACGCTGCTTGTAACCTACTTAAAAAGATATCCCTCTCCTTTTCAAGGAACTGAAAAATATTTTTCTGGATCTAAATATAATCTGATCGTTCCTCCTGTAAAGATATCCGAGTAAAAATAATTATTTACGACTTTGTTTAAGCATTATCATTGTCACTGCTTATCATATTATAATCACTATCATCATTAAATGTTGCTTTTGATGTCATCTTTACACAATGGCCTATTGAATACCATAACATGGTGACCAAAATCTAATAATCTCCCCCCTCCCCCTCCTCTGAAATAAAAATTTTATTTGCGTGAGGAATGCAATTAGACAAAAGCATAGGCCTCGTAATTGCCTTCCATATGTAAATATGATTTATTCTCTTTGAATATGTATTTTATACCACCAGAATATACTCCTCTCTCTCTCTCTCTCTCTCTCTCTCTCTCTCTCTCTCTCTCTCTCTCTCTCTCTAATCTCCTGAACAAGACGATAGTATCCGCCATGTGTGACATCACAGGTGAGCTGTTTTGTACTGAGGACATAAAAGCGTGTTTTAAAAAATTGATTGCATATGTTCATTTTAGCACCGGGGGAAATGGAGGGTTGTTTTACATTGCGATATCTTTAAATATTAGTAATATTGATGATATTGTAAAAGTGAAAGCGCTATGGATTTGTCAACGTGCATTTCATTAATGAGAAACACATGTTTTAATTAAATGGGGTTGCAGTCATTGGTATACCTTTTTCATATGATCATATGTTCAGACTTTCAATTTGTCTTACATTTCAACAATATTATGATCAGTAGTGTTTTAGAGCTTAGTTGCATATTTTTATTGTCTGATACATGAACATAAAAGAATTCAAATCGTGATTTCAGGTTACTGAGCAGTATCGATCTCATATTGAGTTACGAATTTTTTATCCTTTAATTCATTGTCTGAGGAGGAAATGTTGGTTTTGAAATATGTTTGTCCTTGATCGTAACTCGCCAGTAGAATATTACTTGCATTATTTCCTTATTCGTTTCAGGTGATATGCTGGTTGACGGAGAAAGTTCATACAAAAATGGAGAAGGGATTTCCTATTGGGTAGCATTCAGTAATAGATGAGAAGGTAAGAATGGCAATATACCATCGGAGGGAGGATTTAGAGGAAAATGATAATGAAAGATTGGAAGAATATATATGAATATATTTTTTTAATATTAAGCCATTTCCTCTAATATTGGTCCTCTAACATGGGTTCCAGCGCTTGGCCTTGGGCAGAATTTCAAGATTGTATTCAGTTCTGTTCTTTATCTTCCCTCTCTCCCGTCACTCTAATGACTACCGACATCAGACGAGGACGTCATTACCTTATATGATTTTCAAGAATTTTTATTTTTATTTTTATTTTAAGTCTTGTCGAAAAAAAATTTTCTTAAAAATTTTTTTTTTTCCTAAAAATTCTTTTTATTTCTGTTTCTCGAAAACATTCTCGTTTTGATACAGTTTATAAGATTATTTTATTCGGTGAGGAAAATTCTGATTACATTGATATATTCGCATTTCCGAATTAATCAAGGCCCATTATAGTTAAGAAAATTATTCTTGAAATTCAAAAATAAGTAGTGTGACATATAGAGTATTTTTTCACCGTTGGGAAGAGAAATGAATATCACCGGCCACGCTGACATCTGTCAAGATGGGGATTTTCGAAAATTCGGTATAAATTTGCTTCATTTCTGAAAGGGGCGCTTCAGAATTATTACTGGTTTACCCCAAGCTGACTTTAAAGCGATTTTCGTTTGTTTCTTCAATGCGAGGTCGGTTAATGTTAGTTAAGAAGGAACAGGTATTAACATTAGTTAAACAAGAATGGGTTCTGTCCTGCACACACAGTAAATGTCCTCGTCGCATACCACATAATTATTTAGACTGTGTAATCTGTGTGTATACAGTTTAATGCTCCCACCTTCATCAAAATTGTTTTACTCTCTCTCTCTCTCTCTCTCTCTCTCTCTCTCTCTCTCTCTCTCTCTCTCTCTCTCCTTGGATACTTCAAACTGATCAATTTCAACTTAAAAAAAACTAAATTATGGTAATTAAAAAATGATAGCGTAACATGTCGAGTATTCACATTAACAGCTGGAAAATTGCGTGTGTTTGTGTATGTGCGTGGGTAGACTGTCTCTTGTGTGTGAGGGGTGTGTGGTTTGGGGTGGGGGAGGGGAGGCTCGTAAGAATGGGGGAGGGTATATTCCAGAACTATCGCCAAACTCTTGCCATGGAAGTTTGTCTTGCGTTTTTCATACGGAACTTATGATGGCCGGTATTCTCTGCTTAGTTTCTCTTACAACTTTCTGTTTTGAGTTTGCTTTTGGGTGGATATACCTCGGATTTTCATATGAACTGAACTGCTTTCTGTTTCTCTCGAATTTGCATTCTTTTTTAATTGAATTTTTTATCTATTTGTTACTAGACAAACGTTTACTTGTTATTTTCTTTTCATTCACCGGTGCATTGCACACACACACTCACACACGCTATATATATATATATATATATATATATATATATATATATATATATATATATATATATATATATATATATATATATGTGTGTGTGTAGTACACGTCTGTACGTGTGCGCGTGTGTGGCCGAAAAAAGTTTATATTTTAGATCACACCGTTAATCCCATGAGTACATACTTTATATATATATATATATATATATCTATATATATATATATATATATATATTATATATATAATATATATATATATATATATATATATATATATATATATATATATATATATTTATGTATGTGTGTGAGTGAGTTATACCTTTCTCTAGAATTATTAACTCCTGACTCTTTTCATAACGTTAGAATGTTAGACCACCCATAGTATGGAATTCAGTTTACCTTGACAATTACTTACATTTAGAAGGAATTACGTATGATGAGGGCATCTGGCCCTACCAGGAAGCGAACTTACCTCTTTTGTGGTTGATACAGAGGTAGACATTTGACATATCCGCAAATCTACCACGAGAGACATAAATTGATTTCGACTCGAAACTGAGTTTTGTGAACGAACTCGAAATTAACCAATCTCCACCTCGATAGCTAATTTTCAGATTTGTAACACATGGAGTTGTCTCATGTTTGTTTTGTCACTATTTCCACTGATCATCATAACAACTATTCTTTATAGGTCCTTCCCTCGTAGGAGGGTAGTGCCGTCAGTGCAGTCAAGATTCTTGGCATCGTGCCTTCGGCCCCTAGCTGCAACCCCTTCCGTTCCTTTTACTGTACCTCCTTTCGTATTCTCTTTCTTCCATCTTACTTTCCAACCTCTCCCAACAGTTGATTTATAGTGCAACTTCGAGGTTTTCCTCCTGTTACACCATTCAAACCTGCTTACTGTCAGTTTCCTGTTCATCGCTGAATGACCTCATAGGTCCCAGTGTTTGGGTCTTGGCCTAAATCTATATTCTGTTCAATTCAGTTCATTGGTCTTTACAGCTTTTGACTGATACATATTTTACAGTGTAGAAGTCGTAATGGGCATGGCTGTCCAAATAGACTTTGTCACACGTAAAGAAAATAGCAAAAGATAAAAAAAAAATTGCATATGGAACGTGTTCTCCGAAGTGACGATAAATATTCTAGATAAAAGAGGTCGAACTTTAGAGAACGTGAAACTTCAAAAGTGGAAGTGAATTCCTCCGAAGGGAATAAAAAAAAAAAAATCCACACACGGTGAAATTTATCCAGTAATCTTAAAAAAATGGTCTTAGATGCGAACGTTAAGTAATTTCTTTTATCACTGCATCCAAAGACTAGCTAAGTATCTGGAAGGAAGATTTACAATATCCCAGAGGTGAAGTGATACATAGATAGTTGCCTTTTAGATTCATGAATGCAAATTCCACGACCAGAGGCAAGGGTTCGTATAAGTTGGAAATCTCAATAAAAATCTTCTCCGACGCTGAACGCTCAGCAGAACATTTAAATTCATATTCCCCCCTCATGAATACATCCATTTTCAGAGGGAGAGAGAAAGAGAGGAAGAGCTCCAAGAATTCCTATATTGCTTCACCCTCCTCCTTCCCCAACTTCCTTCCCCTCCCCCTGTTGACAGGTATTCTGTTTTTGGTTTACGGTGTTCATCCTAGAATTATATTTCGGTGGTGGTTCATATAAAAAAAAGGTAATTCTATTCAGTCTCCCTGAAGATTCTATTCAGTCTCCCTGAAGATTCTATTCAGACTCCTTGAAGATTCTATTCAGACTTCTCGAAGATTCTATTCAGTCTCCCTGAAGATTCTGTTCAGTCTCCCTGAAGATTCTATTCAGTCTCCCTGAAGATTCTATTCAGTCTCCCTGAAGATTCTGTTCAGTCTCCCCGAAGATTCTATTCAGTCTCCTCAAAGATTCTATTCAGTCTCCCTGAAGATTATGTTCAGTCTTCTCGAAGATTCTATTTAGTCTCTTGGAAGATTCTATTCAGTCTCCCTGAAGATTATATTTAGTCTCCTGAAGATTCTATTCAGTCTCCCTGAAGATTCTGTTTAGTCTCCCTGAAGATTCTATTCAATTTCCCTGAAAATTCTGTTCAGCCTCCCAGAAGATTCTATTCAGTCTCCCTGAAGATTCTATTCAGTCTCCCCAAAGATTCTGTTCAGACTCCCTGAAGATTCTTTTCGTTCTCCCTGAAGATTTTCTGTTCAGTCTCCCGGAAGATTTTATCCGGTCTCCCTGAAGATTCTATTGAGTCCTCCTGAAGATTCTGTTCAGTCTCCCGGAAGATTCTATTCTATCTCCCTGAAGATTCTGTTCAGTCTCCCTGAAGATTCTGTTCAGTCTCCCTGAAGATTCTGTTCAGTCTCCCTGATGATGATGTATAGTTAGAGCTTCAAAAGTTCAAGCGAAGATACAGTGCGGTTCTCCCAGTCTTTCATAATTTACTTATATTTCTACCTAGTATTTATCCGTTTATTTCCTACTTTATTTTTTTCCCTTCTAACAGATGGCCTCTTCTTTCTATATCTCTTATTACCTCTTGTTACTTCTTTCAAATGGACATCATACTTTTTAGAACGATATGATTTTCAAGTCAGTCGCCCCCGTGGGCTATTTTGCCATATGAATAGCGTTCACCTTCTGAATAATGATAATTTCTCTCTCTCTCTCTCTCTCTCTCTCTCTCTCTCTCTCTCTCCATATACGATTACTTATATATATCACCTGCATGCTGAGACAGTTCCTGTGTATCGTCTTTCTTTTCTCTCTCATTTCGTAACACTAGAACTGAATTGGTGAGATATAAGATGTCTCAGTCCCTCATACTTGTTTGTAATTCCATCGCATAATGCAAACAATTCCGTTGCGCATTTTTTCCCCTACCCAATGCATTTCTCTCTTCTCTCTGTTCCAATATCCGTCGCTTGTTTCCTGGTATAGCTTTTCGGGTGGTAGGAAAGGCGGGAGTGTGTTCGGGGGAGGGAGGGGGAGGGCGAGGTTTGCTTGCAAGCTCTATCTCTTTATAACCATGCTTGTTATGTTTATGTTCCCTTGTATTTCGCGTTTGCTTTTTTTTTTTTTCTTCCTCTTACCACACTTACCTCCTTTCGTTCCATTAGCAGTAAGTCGTCGTCATTAGAGTTTTGTTCCGTTTTTTCCTTGTTAGTTGGTATTCAGGGTAAATTCTAAATATCTCTCTCTTGCGCTTTCGCATAATTTAGATTGTCTTTATTTTTTTTTACGTGTCAGTAATTGGGAATGTAGTAACTCAAATGACTAAGAAACGATATTTTGAGATTTTGAAGTTATATTATAATCATAGTTTTCATAATTTTGCGCTTTTGCATAATTCAGATTTTTTTTCTTTTTTACGTGTCAGTAATTGGGAATGTAGTAACTCGGATGACTAAGAAACGATATTTTCAAATGTTGAAGTTATATTACAATCATAGTTTTCATAATTTTGCGCTTTTGCATAATTTAGATTTTTTTTTTTACGTGTCAGTTATTGGGAATGTAGTAACTCAAATGGCTTAGAAACTATATTCTCAAATTTTGAGGTTATATTATAATCATAGTTTTCATATTTTTTTTTTCGGACAAGGTTTCCGAAATTCCTTGGGGAAACTGATCACGTACCAAATTTTCATCTCTAATCTATTTCTTTCATTAAGAAAGGTCACAAAAAAAAAAAAGCAATTTGACTATTTTGGCAATTCACATCTAGATCAGAGAGACAGTCAGGGAAGGTAGACGTTGGCCCTTAATTTGTGAGGTGTTTTCTTTTCTGGTGCCACTGGTCCTGGCACAAGATGTTTTGCCGTTACTGATGCTGGAACGATTCATATTGCTCTATATTTGTTTATAAAGCGCCTCAGTGGCTGCGAGATCGATTCCCGGGCATTCCATTGAGGTGTCAGAGATGTGTATTTCTGGTGATAAAAGTTCACTCTTGATTTGGTTCGGAAGTCACGTAAAAACCGTTGGTCCCGTTGCTGAATAACCACTGGTTCCATGCATGGCCGTTAAATCAAGCTTTCAGTGAGGTTTTGTCTCCATTTCCACGGAACTATATATTTGTTACTTTAATATATCTTCATGGCATACTGATAATTATTTATTATTATTATAATAATACTGGTCTTGGATTGTATGTATTGTCAAAGTCCTGCAATCAATGCTATGCAAAGGGTTCATGTAGTATATATATATATATATATATATATATTATATATATATATTATATATATATATATATATATTATATATATATATATATCTATATCTAATATATATATATATATAATAATATATATATAGATATATATCTATATATATATAGATTATATAAGATATATATATATATATATATAATATATATATAGTATATCTATAAACTAATATATATATATGTATATATATATATATGCAGAGAGGAGAGAGAGAGAGAGAGAATCATGTACTCACACGCATGCATTATATTTTGAAGTCGTGAAAAATAATGATGCGGAAAGGAACGTCAAACCCCTGACGGGCTCGTCGCTTTCTCTTCATAAGAGCATCTACAACGCGTCGAGAAAATGTGGCGGTGAATCACAATAGTTTTATGCTGACATCGGAGCCCCCGGAGCCATTATGCATGAATTCGCTTTTTTTTTTTTTTTTTTTTTTTTTTTTTTTTTTTTTTTTCGTCACTAGAAAACTGCTGCATAAAAGATCGGGTGAATGGGAGATATTTATCGAGGGACCGAGGAATATATCATCTTTCTCATCCTTCAGCATTCTGGGCGCGGAAGTTTATGTATCGCGTTTTTTATCTTCTCTCGGTTCAGTTTTTTTTATCTTGAATTGTTGATAAATAAGACTAATCAATTATTATTGTCTATCCATTTTACTATTAGATGTACAATTCTTTTCTGGAGAATATCAGTATATAAAGTAAATGTTGTCCGCAGCAAGTCTGCAGTAGTCTGAACGACTATTACGCGTCATTGCAGAATATGAAAAGACAAAGGAAATCATTTTTGCAGGTTCATTCAGTTTTAATGAGATGGCAGTTGCTTCATCTCTCTCTATTCATTAGATCCTAGAATCTTATTTATATTTGTTTCAAGCTTCTTTTTTTAGTCTTATAGGTCACCGATAACTCTCTCTCTCTCTCTCTCTCTCTCTGTATACAATTCTTTGACTTACAGACAGACAGATTAAGAAGACATGAACTGTAGGTATTACTTAAGGACCGTTTGCCACGCTCCCCTAACCTACGACCTCTAATCGTTTCTTTGTACTGTACCTCATTTAAACTTGCTTTTCTCCATCTTACTTTACAACCCCTTCGCCTGATTATTTCACAGTGCAACTGCGAGGTTATCCTACTGTTGCACCTTTGTAACCTCTTGCTCCCAATTTTTGTTTCAGCGTTGAATGATATCTATAAGTCCCAGCGCTTGGCCTTCGGCCTAAATTGTATATTCTATCTATCTATCTCTCTTTAACTCGAATTAGATCGCGCTCTCTTGAAGGGGCTCAAACGTGACTCATTGACGTTTGTACGTCATCTTTTATCATTACCGTAATCGTTTTTTATACTGTAAACAAAAAATAAATCTCCTTTTTTTTTTTTTTTTTTTTTTACCTCCAGTGGCCTCTTAATCTCAACCCTTTTTTTATACCTCCCAGTGGCCTCTTAATCCCAACCTTTTTTTTTTTTACCTCCCAGTGGCCTCTTAATCTCAACCTTTTATTTTTTTAATCTCCCAGTGGCCTCTTATCTCAACCTTTTTTTTTTTAACCTTCCAGTGACCTCTTAATCTCAACCTTTTTTTTTTTAACCTCCCAGTGGCCTCCTAATCCCAACCTTTTTTTTTTTAACCTCCCAGTGCCTCTAATCTCAACCCTTTTTTTATTTAACCTGCCAGTGGCCTCTCCTTAATCCCCAACCTTTTTTTTTTTTAACCTCCCAGTGGCCTCTTAATCTCAACCTTTTTTTTTAACCACCCAGTGGCCTCTTAATCTCACCTTTTTTTTTAAACCTCCCAGTGGCCTCTTAATCTCAACCTTTTTTTTTTTTAAACCTCCAGTGGCCGTCTTAATCTCACCTTTTTTTTACAACTTCCAGTTGGCCTCCTTTAAATCTCAACTTTTTTTTTTAATTTTTTTTTTAATCCCGTGGAACTCTTTTTTTTTTTTTTAATCTCCCAACCCTTTTAATTTTTTTTAACCCCCAATGGACTCTTAATCTCAACCTTTTTTTTTTTATTTTTTTTTTTTAACCTCCCAATTGGCCCTCTTAATCTCAAAACCTTTTTTTTATTAACCCCCTGGCCTCTTAATCTCAACCTTTTTTTTTTAAACCTCCCCGTGGCCTCCTTAATCTCAACACCCAATTTTTTTTAATAACCTAACCAGTGTCCTCTTAATCTCAACCTTTTTTTTAAACCTTCCAGTGGCCTCTTAATCTCAACCTTTTTTTTTTAACCTCCCAGGTTTTTTTTTTTTCCCGTGGCCTCTTATCTCAACCTTTTTTTTAAACCTCCCAGGTGGGGCTCCCTGTTTTTTTTTTTAATCCGCAACCTTTTTTTTTTTTTTAACTTCCCATGGCCTTTTTTTTTTTTTTTCCTTAAATCCTCAAACTTAACCTCCCCAGTGGCCTCTTTAATCTCACCTAACCTCCCAGTGGCCTCTTAATCTCAACCTTTTTTTTTAACCTCCCAGTGCCTCTTAATCAATCCTGGTTATTTTTTTTTTTAACCTTTTTTTTCCCAGTGGGGGCCTCTATCCTGGCCAACCTTTTTTGGGGTTTACCTCCCCAAGTGGCCTCTTAATCTTCCAACCTTTTTTTTATAACCTTCCCAAGGTGGGCCTCTTAATCCTCAACCTTTTTTTTTTTACCTCCTAGTGGCCTCTTAATCTCAACCTCTTTTTTTTAACCTCCCAGTGGCCTCCTTAATCTCAACCTCTTTTTTTTTTAACCTCCCAGTGGCTCCTTTATCTCAACCTCCTCTTAACCTCCCAGTGGCCTCTTAATCTCAACCTTTTTTTTTTAACCTCCCAGTGGCTCCTTTATCTCAACCTCTTTTTTTTTGTTTTTTTTTTAACCTCCCAGTGGCCTCTTAATCTCAACCTTTTTTTTAACCTCCCAGTGGCCTCTTAATCTCAATCTTTCTTTTATTTTCAACCTTCCAGTGGCCCTCTTAATTTTTTTTTTTCCTCCACCTTTTTTTTTTTACCTTTTTTTTTTCCTCCCAGTGGCCTCTTAATCTCAACCTTTTTTTTTTTAATTTCCCAAGTGGCCTCTTAATCTCACCTTTTTTTTTTTTTTTTAATTCCAACCTCCGGCCGTGGCCTCTTAATCTCAACTTTTTTTTTTTTTTTTAACCTCCAGTGGCCTCTTAATCCCAACTTTTTTTTTTTAACCTTCCATGGCCTCTTAATCTCAACCTTTTTTTTTTTTTTTTAACCTCCCGTGGCCTCTTAATCCCAACCTTTTTTTTTTTAACCTCCCAGTGGCCTCTTAATCTTCAAACCTTTTTTTTTTTTAACCTCCCATGGCCTCTTATCCAACCTTTTTTTTAATCAACCTCCCAGTGGCCTTTTTTTTTTTTAATCTCAACCTTTTTTTTTACCTCCCGTGGCCTCTTAATCCTAACCTTTTTTTATTGGCATTTTTTTTTTTTCCTCCCGTTTGGCCTTCTTAATTTTTTTTTCCTCCCACCTCTTTTTTTTTAACCTCCCATGGGGGCCTCTTAATCTCAACCTTTTTTTTTTTTTAACCTCCCAGTGGCCTCTTAATCACCTTTTTTTTTTTTTTTTTACCTCCCAGTGGCCTCTTAATCCTCAACCTTTTTTTTTTTAACCTCCCAACCCTGGCCTCTTAATCCCAACCTTTTTTTTTTAACCTCCAGTGGCCTCTTAATCTCACTTTTTTTTTTTTTTACCGGTTTCCAAACCTCCCAGTGTCCTCTTAATCTCAACCTTTTTTTTTTAACCTCCCAGTGGGCCTCTTTTAATTCCCACCCTTTTGGTTTTTTTAACCTCAACCTTTTTTTTTTTTTTTTTAAAACCTTCCCGTGGCCTCTTAATCCCAACCTTTTTTTTTTTAACCTCCCAGTGGCCTTTTTTTTTTTCCTATCTCCCACCTTTTTTTTTTTTTTTTTTAACCTCCCAGTGGCCTTTTTTTTTTTTTCCTAATCCCAACCAACTTTTTTTTTGTTTTTAACCTCCCAGCCCGGCCTTTTTTCCTTTTTTTTTTTTAATCCTCAACCCTTTTTTTTTTTTTACCTTTTTTTCCTCCCAGGCCCTCTTAATCCCCAACCTTTCCCTTTTTTTTTTGAACCTCCCAGTGGCCTCTTAATTCAACCAATTTTTTTTAACCTCCCAGAGGCCTCTTAACTCCCAACCTTTTTTTTTTTATTCATCTCCCAGTGGCCTCTTAATCTCAACCTTTTTTTTTTTTAACAGTGGCCTCTTAATTTTTTTTTTTAATTTTTTTTTTTTTCCTCCGGCCCTGGGCCTCTTAATCCCAACCGGTTTTTTTTTTTTTTTAACCTCCGGCCCAGTGGCCCAGGTCTCTTAATCCCAACCTCCCGAGGGTTTTTTTTTAACCTCCCAGTGGCTCTTGACCTCCCAACCTTTTTTTTTTTTTTAATCAATCCCCTCCCAGTGGCCAACCTCTTTAATCTCACCTTTTTTTTTAATTTTTTTTTTTAAACCTCCCAGTGGGCCTCTTAAATCTCAACCTTTTTTTTTTTTTTAACCTCCAGTGGCTCTTATCCCCAAACTTTTTTTTTATTTTTTTTTTTAATCCTCCGGCCAGTGGCCTCTTAATCCCAAACCTTTTTTTTTTTTTAACCTCATTTTTTGGGGTAGGCCCTCCTTAATCTCAAACCTTTTTTTTTTTTTAACCTCCCCGGAGTGGCCCTCTTTAATCCCAACCTTTTTTTTTTTTTAAACTCCCCAGGTGGGGGGCCCTCTTAATCCCAACCTTTTTTTTTATCCTCCCAGTGGCCCTCTTAATCTCAACCTTTTTTTTTTTTAAAACCTCCAAAGTGCCCTTTTAATCTCAACCTTTTTTTTTTTTTTTTAACCTCCCATGGCCTCTTAATGTCAACCTTTTTTTTTTTAACCTCCCAGTGGCCTCTTAATCTCAACCTTGCATCTTCCTTCACGAAAGCCATATACTAAATGGTTTAAGCTATTCGTCGCCTGAAAGTTATAATTACTATATCAAACTACAATTCTTGATGTATTTATTACGTACCAAAGTTCTGTAGATCCTTTTTCTTTTATTTCCAGTAACAGTAACAGGTTAAGGAATGGTTTTAAAGTAATGTGAATTGATTGCATTGTAACGCATTTAAAAGTGTTTCAGACAAAAAGTAAGCAAAAAAAAAAAAAAAAAAAAAAGCATAGTTGATTTTTTCGCGAACAATTTAGTTTTATGATGTACGGATGTTTTCGAAGTGCTAGTCACTTAAAATAAGAATAAGCCCATTTTCAAAGATAATTAGTAAAATAACGTGACTATCATCCCGAGCTTATGAGCTCCTTCCCTCTTATTTCTGTATTTTATCGTTTATTAACATGAATAAATGATCGAAAAGCTCGTTTTAAATCTGTTCATGATTGATATTTCTGGTCATTTTCTCGTCTTCTCGTAAGGAATAAATGATTCCTCTTGGATTCAATCCCAAACCAGAGATCACATTCATTCCTGATGAATGGAGCGCCCAGATTGCGAGGCTTTGTAGTGGTACGATAGATTCAAAGCGTGAAATGGTTTGCATAGAAGACAACTAGAGTCAAGAGGAAGTCAGTCTGGTTTCTGTGGACAAAGCTGGGAGTGTTTTATTCTGAGTCCCAAATATTATTTCTGTTCATGAGCAGGCAAATAAATGGACTAGAAAGCATGTCTATTTGCACCGTAAATATGATATTGTCAGTATGTTGCACTCATTTGCATTGCCTGTTTTCACGGGTCATTCACATTTCCTCCTCACCCAAAGTTGTTACGTTAAATGTTTCGAAAAAAAGTAATTTTTATGATTTTTATGATCTTTGTCTATAAAAAGATTACGTCTACAGTCCGCTTTGGCGGTTCTGCTATGTTTAAATTCCTATGATAATTTCATAGGTTCATCTTTTTGTCATATTCACAGTTACGACGCTCCTGATTGGCTGTTGATAACCCAGTCACAGGGCTGGAAACTCTCAGTCTCTCTCGAGAGTTCACATATGTAGGGTCTATGCTCCCCCTCTGCTGAAAGACGTATCCCTCAGAAGTGGCCCGTTGCTGAATAACCGCTGGTTCCATGCAACGTAAAAACACCACACAAACAATCAGGAGAAGTGGAACATAGATCTTTCCCATGTGAACTCTCGAAGGAGACTGAGAATTTTCAGCCCTGTCATTGGCTTATCAACAGCCAATCAGGAGCGTCGTAAGGGACTGGTCTAGACATCAAATGCACAGTTGATGTGAATCAACTATAGTAACTATGAGGCTTTTTACTGACCTAGCGAACTCCAAGTGGCACTCGGACAATATGAGTCTTCCAGGAATAATTTGAACGAATTTTAAAAACGGGAATCAGTTATTTATTTAACCTCTGTTTTCCTTCAATCTAAGCTTTAGAGAAATTAACAGCATCCTGTCCTTCCATAACAGTAAGACGAAACTGTCACGGTATGATATAATGTCTAATATATACTCCAAAGATATGATTTGGTGATATTGGAGTCACACTACGCTCGCTTGCACACACATACGTACACACTCACAGCCACACACACGCACACGCACACACACATACATACATACATATATATGTGTGTGTGTGTGTGTGTGTGTATTTGTTTGTGTGGCTGCGAGTGTGTATATGTATGCACGCGCACGTGGATGTGAAATTACAACGGTCGCGCAAGTGTCACTGACACTTCAAATTTCTAATATCTTAGATACATTTTGTAAATAAAAACTTAGAATCGGTAACAGGAAATGAAAGATTGAAATCTCGGCCTGATGTTAGTTGAATAAAGGGCCAGGCTTTTATCCAATGCCCTACAGAGAAGAACAAGATTCTTGTAAGTTCGTTCGTTTGTATGTATACCTGTGGGTCTGATGCCTGGCGGGGGGGATATGTACTCGTATATAGTACATTCAGAAATCAGAATGTGGGCTCATTTTGTGGGGTTTCTCTTCACAAAGGCTACAAGAATATGCTCTCTAGAAACTGACCAATATTTTAACCTTAAGCGGAAACTCTCGTCATTTCCTTACAGTGATATAGCCGGTTTGTTTTTTTCCCTGGGAACAAAAATTATTTAACTTCGACGGCTATATATACATACATATGTGTATAAATACATATGTATACACGTATTTATATACATATATATAATATATGTAAACATATCATATATACACACATATATATGTCTTTATATAAATGTGTGTGTGCGTATTATATATAATATATATATATATATATATATATATATATATATATATATATATATATATATATATATATATATATATATATATATATATATATATATATATATATATATATATATATATATATATATATATATATATATATATATATATATATAATACGCACACACACATTTATATAAAGACATATATATGTGTGTATATATGATATGTTTACATATATTATATATATGTATATAAATACGTGTATACATATGTATTTATACACATGTATGTATATGTAGCCGTCGAAGTTAAATAATTTTTCCCAGGGAAAAAACAAACCGGCTATATCACTGTAACTTGCCTGGGTATTGTTATATTTGTTTTCAAATATAACATAAAATCAACTTATTTAAAAAAGGACAGGATTTGAAAAAATAGAATTTGAAAACATAACGGCAACGGCAAAACCTATAAGAAATATTTTTATGACAAGACTCTTGTTAAAAACTAAATTGTAATATAAATATGCAGTGATAACCAGCATATATAAATATAAAAAAATCTGCAGTTATTAAATCAAAGATAGATTGAGTAGATAGAGAGAGAAGTAAAAGAAAGAAGCCTGCAAAGATATTAAAACGTACAAATAAAGAAAAGGATATTGTAAAAGCAATAGGTAATCTAAATAACCAGAATTTTAAGAGAAAGAATTGACGTCCCCCAGTGAAAGAACCCACAGAGAAAAGCATAAAAGTCTGGAGAGGGTCGCAGGCCTGAAGGATATGGTTTGGCTTCCTTCCTTTTTCGCAAGCTATTTTTCTGTCAGTTTTGGTCAAAATCACAGTGACCCAGTTAAATTAATTGAATTTACTTCCCTGTTCTTTTTCTATGTGCTTCACGACAAGTGTCTCTTTTGTAAACAGTTTCTGTTATAGCTCGTCAGTGGATCCCGTGGTATTTATTTATTTAGGATGTGATATCCTATAGGAAAAGGTTACTGTAGTAAATGTTATTTTTAGGTAGAATACAATTTAAAAGTGATATATTATAACTTTACCTCTTCAGGATATATAGTGCGTTTTTATGGAGATTTTAATATATTTTACATATGAGTACCTTCAGTTTTAGAATGGTACTGAATCCTCATCGCATCACTGAACACATGTTGATAAAAATTTTAATTTTGATGCTCCAAGTTTTTTTTATTTAACAAAACTTGCTTGTTGCTCAATAAGATGAATGAATTGAATTGAATTTAGAATTTAGGCCAAAGCCCAAGCACTGGAACTATGAGGTCATTTAGCGCTAAAACGGAAATTAACTAAGGAATAATTTTGAAAGGAGTAACAGGGGAAAAACTTCGCAGTTGAATCAATTGTAAGAAGATGGAAAGTTAAGATGGAAGGAAGAATGAGAAAGGTGGTACAGTAAAAGGAACGCAAGGAGTTGCAGCTACGGCCCGAAGGCACGTTGCAAATAACCTTAGGTAATGCCTACAGTGCACCGCGTGGAGTGTACTGACGGCATTACCCTCATACGGGGACTACCTAAGAGGATTGAACGATGTTACCTGGGATCGAATATAAGGATTTGGGGCAAGGGATATAAAAGAAGTTGCTGTTTGTATCATGTATTATTCCATGTGAGTAGCTTTCATCTACTGAATAATAATAATAATAATAATAATAATAATAATAGTAATAATAATAATAATAATAATAATAATAATAATAATAATAATAATAATAATAATAATAATAATTTGTGACTTTAGTTAGCAGGTCTTTTTAGAGTTGAGGAAAGTTCAGGCGTCTGAGTTTTCCTTTTATCTTGATTCTTAGTGATCATTCATGCTAGCTTTTATCTTTACCAAAAATAAAACTTCTCTAGCAATAGCCTTTCTTGGTATAGTAATAGTAAAAAAAAGTTTAATAAAGAAGGAGAAGAATAAGTTACAGACAAGCAAGGAAAATTTATGAATATGAAATATTGCACATGTTCAAACATGCAGTGGATAGCAAAAAGTTATTAAAGTAACTCCTTAATTAGACTAGCGTATACTCGTATATATTAATGATTATGATGATTATGAGAGAAAGAGAGAGACAGAGATGTAAAGCAAATAAACAAGATAAACCAACAACTGACGTGAAGAATAATATACTTTTTAATTGATTTAGGATGTCTCCTCTGTGTATGGTAAAAGGTTGGTTTGCAACTATGATTTTCCATTGTTCCGTTTGAATTTGCATTTCCATCCGTTCGTTTTTACCTCGAAAATAAACAAAGGAAATTCCATTATTTGTCTTTTCATGGAATGTAGGGGAGAAACATTGATTGATTCCGTGATGTTGTTACAAAAGGTACGGCTTATTCCATTATGCACCCCCTTTCAAATACTCCACATTCCCTCGGCCTCGTTATTTAGCTTTCCCTATGCCACTCGAAAAAACCTCAGACATGACCTTGGATGTTAATCGTTAAGTGGTTCCAACGTTCAGACATGTTAAACCAAAAAGTATCATGTGCAGCACAAAGTAAGTTACTTCCTGGATTTTCAACGTCAACGCTGAAATACTTAGAGGTGCAAGTGTAAGTGCTACATAAGCAGAATATATGGAATGTTATTCCATATATAAAAAACTAAAACTATGATTAATTAAAACCAGTGACCCAAGAGGTCAACCAGTTTGCTTGCAGGAATGTGATCAGACCAGATACAATAAAGTAGGCTAAGATGACGTGTTGTAATGAATCAGTATCTAGTTGCCGTCACCTGTGGTCATTCATTTTTGTTAACTATAGTCCAAGCTTCCTGCTTGAGACAACCACCGTGACCTATAGCTCAAACAGCCTACGTGACTTGCAATCTATGTCATCTGTGTGTATGTTCGTATGTTCGAGCTACTGTCTGTTTCCTTTATGATTTGTAAACGAGATTGTAGTCAGAATTGAATCAGCCATCATCATTGGCAGACCTGTACAATCCTATCTGATATTCATCAAGTAATCTCAGAGAATAGAGATATTTTTGTACCTCGTGTTTTCTACTAGAAACCTCACATCACAAAGAAGATATTGAGTGAACTTAGAAATTATCATCATGAGTTTGAAACATCTCCGTCGTCATAACCAAAGAAGATACTGACTTTGTAAGTTATCATCAAAACCCAAGACACTCCAATGAGTATGGAAGTCATAACCAACCGACTTAGCGTAAAATGATCGCAGGTCTAACATAACCTCACAGGGCGCCTTATTATACCAAGGCAACAGCCTTAATATTGGTGGCAGCCTACAACAAGAACTCTTCAATGTCTTCCGAAGAATAACCAGAATAATGAATAATGTATCATATCAGAAGTCAACGACGACGAAAGCAAGAGATTCTTCAAGCAACCTAGTATCATCGTTCAGTGAGCGACTTCAGCAGTGCATATCTTCAAGAAACAAACCTGACGTGTCTGCTTCCTACAGCAATGCAAGCTTCGAGATGTCTGTCATTAGAATCATTCAAGAAAACATCATCGTTTATTGAGCGTTTCCAGCACTTCAAGAAACAAACCGGATGCGTCTGCAGCATCGGATCTTCAAGGACTTGAATCATCCAACAAACAAACAACGCGCACGGGGGAAACTCAAGCCAAAACCAGGGTCATCCGCTATACAGAGAAAGGCAACCAAGGCTGTGTGTCGTTATCGAAACGCCATGACTTCCCACAAAATCAAGCTAAGTACAATCCTTTTTTATTCATTTGGAGTAACTGAGTGTTTCCTTTGCAGGTCGAATTTTCGTTATTCCTGTGGCTGAAGTTACGAGACATTCTTAATCTTACTTTTTTACAGAAATTATCTACATCATTGGGACTTCGTTACTGCGAGTTTTTATCTTTGAGTTTCTGTTTCCAGAAGTTCTCCTGAAATATCATAATCATATACTGTGTTAATTTTATCATTTTGGGTGATTATTAATTCTGTACGTAACAAATCATATTAAACATTGAATATGCGTTTACGCAGTGGACGTCTGTATTTATACAGATGCATGGATAGGGTAGTTAGGCACCGTAATGATAAGAAAACGCACAAAACAAGTGGAACACCCGCACAAATCTGGATAAATTAGAGGTAACACTATTTCGGGTCAGGACAATAAAGGCTCCTTTGCAAGGTTCCGATGGCAGTTTTAGCCTTGAGTTTTTTTAGTTATATGCGTAAAAATCGAATCTCTATGACTCAACTAAACTTTAAAAAAAAAATACGGCTGGATTGCAAGGAATAGTATGTTTGTAAAAATAGGTTAACATACTTAACATTCATATAAACAAATCAACAAAATATGTCTAAATGCGCTGACCTGGATCCCTCACTATTTCAAATTCTAGCAAAGAGTGAAAGTAAACCACATGCAAGTACATATAGTTAATAATAACGCAGTAGAGATAACTTGTTTTAATAGTAATCGCTCAATTCATAATAGTTCCAGTCATTCTTACGCTCGTTGCTTTATACGTAACCAACAACAACAGAATGCTAAAAACACACAATACGTTGTCGATGATAATAAAGAGAAGAATCCTAATTATTATAAAAAGAAACAGGCAAACAGTAGCCCTAAAAATCAGAAACAAACAAATCACGCTTCAGCAAACTTGGTTACTGTGTCATCTAGTCAAACGGTCAGGGTCAGTCAAATCTTCCCAGTGTTGCAAGCAAAGCACATTCCACATAAGCAACTTTAGTGGAGGGGGGAGAGCAATGTTGGATCATTTATGCCAATACCTTTTTGAATTAAAAAGGAATTTTCCTATGAATCACATGACTGTGTCAAGTAGTCAGAGCAGGTTCTCGTAATTTTAATACAATAAGTTATTATAAGTAGTGGTGGATTACGCCCGACTGTATGTGACGTAAAATTAGAATATCAGCCATTTACATTGTTCTTATTCCTTTAGTCCATGTAATATCCTGTATTTACGGACTCACCGTTTGTTGTTTGAACTTCCCTATTGAGAAGTCTGGAGTATGGTTCAGTAATTGGCAATAACAAGTTAATTGTCATAGCATAACTCAGATTTAGTACAGGGCGGATAAGCTAACGCCAACAGATACCTTTATAGTTATAAAAACATTGATCTGTATCTAGTGTAATTGTAGGATATCCATCTATGGGTATACAAAACATTATCTTACCTCCTGCCAAATAAGGCGTGTTTATCAAAGGAAAATTCTATAAACCTTCTAGCATATTAAAATCCGTTTTGAGCAAAAAGAGACAGTTAATCAAATAATAACTTATATAGAGGAACCAATCACTTGTCTCATAAATCGTGACATTGTTCAAGTGACCCAACAGAATTCTCCCACACCCCCAGTCGCAGTTTGCACGCAAAATCTCGAGACGCATGCACCCTCGAATGTCTTAGTGCATGTAAAAAGACTTTGCTGGGATCTGAAATTTTAATCCTTCCCGACACTCTGAAATATAACGATATCCACGAACAAAGCACTATACACTGTTGACTCACAGCAACAAGTTAATATTGAAGTCTGTAACCATCCTAATACCAATCATGTAATCCACAAAACCTATATATATATCGTGGATATGGAAGTTATAAATATTGCATTTTTTACTGTTGCTAAGTTTCAATCATGCCCAACCAGTTATACTCTATCTAAAGTAAAATCGGTAAAGTCATTCAAGCAGAGGTGATTCAGCAGAAATTTTTTTTGGTATCTTTTATCTGAATACCAGGATGTTTCTCCACTAGGGAGTGATCCTGGGGGAAAACGGATGTCATTGAACACAAAATACAGTCTAAGGACAAACAAAGCTATATACTACGTACCTTCGCATAGACTCCCAATGAAATTTCAAAATAGAGATAAATGACGAAGTTGAAAAAATGTTAGTAATAGGAGTCATTAGGAAATCAAATAGCCCATATAATTTTTCCCTTAATCATCATGCCTAAATAGATCGGACTTGGCGTATCTGAGTAGATTTCTGTCGCTTAAACAAGGAAATGATTCCCGATTGTTTTCCAGTGCCATGTACCGTCGATATCTTATCTTTGTTAGGTCAGAATAAATTTTTCACCAGCTTGGACTTACTTAAAGGCTTTCACCAGATACCATTAGCTAAGTGGGTGTACCTCATACACCACCTTCAGCACACTAAGGGGACATTATCAATTTTTACGTATGCCTCCGGCTTTACGTTAGGCCCCAATTACATTCACCAGAATGATTAATTTAGTGTTTGGAGACCTTTTTAGGGGATACCCTACATGCCTATATGGTTGGTCTTGTAATCTTTTTTAATACTTTAGAAGTACATTCGCATAAACTAGAGCTAGTGCTACAGAGACAAAGACAAATAATCTCAGAGTTAAATATCTAAATGTGAGTTTTAAAAACCGAATATGTTTATTTAGGTTTTCTGTGTCTAGTTAAGGTCTTAAAGTAGTCCATGGTAAGGTGTCAGCTGTTAATAACTTTCTGGTACCTATTAACGTAAAAGGGGGATACAGCACTTTTGCGCTGTAGTGGGTATTACAATCGTAAGTAAATATGTAACTCTTCAATCATAGCAGCTCCTTTAACAGATCTTTCGAAGAAGGGCGTAGATTTGTTATGGTTTGAAAAGCATCAACAGGTGTTCGATATCTTAAAATTGGAATTATGCAGCTCACCTATCTTAAAAATCCCTGATTTATATAAGGAATTTTTGTTATTGCAACAGATGCCTCAGACCAAGGGGGAAGAGGGGTACTACTTCAGCAATATGATAAACAGTTCTTACCTATAGCTTTTTATTCACATAAACTAAAGCCCTCTGAAAGTAAATATGCAGTAATAGGCAAGGAAGGGCTAGGTATCGTTAACTCACTAGTACATTTTAAGTTCATAATCTACGGCTATCCTGTTAAAGTCTTTACTGACCATAAGTCCCTTACCGAGTTTTTCAAAGGCTTTAATCACAGTCCCGAAGGAACTCGGCGGCATATGATCATTCAGGTCTTTGGAGCCAAGTTAAGATATCTACCTTGGAAAGCAAATATCATAGCTGATGCATTATCCCACAATCCCGCACCATCCTGCAAAGAAACATCCATGCTATTGTTAAAACCGTATCTGAACAAGAAAATTCATTAACCCAAGAGATCATGAACATTGAATACCTGGGTTGGAGCGCTGAATTGTTACAAACTGAACAAAGCAAGGGTCAGCAGCTAAGCAAAACAATGAACACTTCGAATGGAAACCCTAAAGCAAAAGTATATTTAAAGTATGTGTAGCAGAATTATGTAATCAAATGTAATATTATATGTAGGTCTGTGACGAGGAAAACCCGAAGAACACAACAGGTGACTAACGACCAGGTAGTAGTAATAATCTCTTTCATACCAATCGTCCTAAACTGGTTGCATTCCAATCCATTACATGGTCATCCAGGGTTCTCTATTATGTCACAGAAAGCCAAATCACTATTTTACTGGCTTATAATGCTTACAGATATGAAAAAAAGCACATAACTAATTGTCACACGTGTAATGAAAACAAGGGACACATTAAGACACCTGTCAGTTTAGGGGCCTATCCCATACCAAATCAATCCTTGAAAGAATACAAGTAGAATTATTAACAGAGTTACGAGTCTGACAGAGGAAATAAACACCTCTTAGTGTTAATAGTTGCCTTGATACATTATATAGAATTAATAGCACTAAAAAACAAACACCGCAATTGAGTGCGCTAGGAATATTTATGAGTGCTACATCAGTAAACATGGAATTCAACACATGATAATCTCTGACTCGGGTGGTGTAAATCAATAATAATTTCCTTAACTCGTTGTGTGAATTCCTTTCCATTAAGAAAACCAATACCATATTTTATCACCCAGAGTCAATCGGTTTGGTAGAACGGATAAATAAGAACGTGTCATGTCCTACTAGTTACACTCGTGATATTGGATCCGAACTGGATTATAGCAGTTCTCGCGGTTTTAAATACCTTTATCATTCATATCTTGTATCTATAGAAATGATACCGCAAGTGGCCTTATACGGTACGCCGCTAGAACACTTTTCCACATATTCAAGCCAGCCATTAATTTATCAAATATAAAAAAAGTATGGATACAAGTGGAGTCGATATTATATACTCCGTAAGAAGTTGGAAGGGTTACAAATGATAATAAAAAAGGAATCACGATAAAATCAATAAGCAAAACGTAACCATATGCAGTAAGTGCATAAAATATCCAAATATATAAGCATAAAGATTTGAACTCTAACTTAACGCTTTAGTTTAGTAGTCCATCCAGTTTTCTAGGGATATTAACGACAAATGAGCTAAAAGCTCAAACACATATCAAAACCTACTGGCATATTGTCTGTCCCGGTGGTTTATATTCGTAGTCAATGAGAAAAAAAGAAAAAAAAAAGAGATTTTAAAGTCAGGAAGTCTAGAAGTGAAAATGTATATCTATGTGAATAATCATATATGGATCTTACAGGGTAAATAATATATATAAAATTTGTATGGAACCCTTTTTTCATTAGTTTGAATAAGGAATATCTAATTTAACATAAGTAATTACATATATTTTACAATCTAGCAGGTCTCCAACATGAAACTAATATTATATTTTTCAATTTTAGTACTGTTTTTTTCAGACATTCTTCTCGTGTGGGTGGCGTATTAAAACAAAAAATATTCAATTTATACATGGCTATCATTTGAAAGTACTAAAGTCGTATTTATTACAGTGAGTAACGTAACTCTTAAGCTGGATGAGCACAGCCTCCTGCCTAGCGCGTGTTGCTGAATCATCGTATAAATCGCACATGCATCACTGTTCCTTTTAACCCCAATAATCCGCTTGGACAGGCTTCATCTGTAGTTGTGTGTTGTCTCCTGCTTGCAAAGCAGTTTGGCTGGAGAGAGGAATGCTTAGCTCATGAACTTCACATGTGGTTCATGGGTCACAGTGACATACATAGCCGTAACCTATTCTTATCCGTGTGATCAATGCAAGTTTAGTTAAGGAATTGCAATAGTTTTAAAATTAATGAACAAAATAAGCAAATAGAATTTCTATAACATCAAAATAAATTAATTTTTCTGAACCTCATAGACAATTAGGGTCAAAAAATCAGCTTATGACACTGGTAAACGGACACTTAGAAGTATCAGGTCATGGGTATGAAAAATTTACTTGCAACATTAGCATATTACAATTCAAGTAGATCGCATTCATGGGAAAATGTCACATTTTCTTGAAAAACCCAAAGTTTATATAGAAATTAGTTACATAGTGGGTTCTTTCGTAGCATCTCCTGCCTAAAAATTAACTTCAGTGGATGCGCGCGAGAAAATTGAATATGATCCTTTTGTTAGGGGCACATAGGATCGGATTTTATCACAGCTTAATTTCAGTAAGTGTAGAGAATTACAGAATCATGATTAATATTCTCTTTGACTCTTATGTTGCCTGGCAATCTTACAAATAGCTCCGTTTCACACTTCTTTGTCTAGTAACTTACTACCAGTAATAGCAAATTTTCTTGGGGATTCGTATTGATATCTGTTAATATGGATATTTTTACGGTCGTCAGAGACCTGGATAGGTTCACTCATTGTTATAATGCCGTGGAGAAAAAAGTTTGTACAGCTGACTTTTGAATTCCATAAAATATCCTTAATGGCTTTCTCCCACCCGTATTTGCTTGTTGTCTGAATTTACTTTGCCCTTGTGACAAGTATAATTTCACTTACAGGCTGATTAACGGAACCTGGTTACAGTTCCCTGCAGTACGAGAGTTTCACATCGCATGCCCGGACAGATCGTCTACAACTCCCAAAACCTGTTCGTCGCTGCGGACGACTGCAGTGAAGTAACAACCGCCTACAATGTGAAGGGAATAAGTGAACAAGCCATTTCGTGGACTTCTTGGACCAACACCCGTATCCCGTCGTTAATCTCGTTTTTAATGCGGAATGCTCCAGCGGCTGTCGGAATTGACTACTAAGGGACATACTTCCAACAATTACGACCAATGAGATTTCAACTCTACGTTTGCTGGTGCAGGACTCGGGCTGGGGATGATTTTATTCATCGCGAACGTATTCGTATGGCATAGGATGCAGAGAACAAGTATGAGCGCAAAATAGAACGTCGGACCCTGCCCAGGCAATTTCCCCTTGTTTTTAACCATTTGGAATTGGCCATTTCATTTGGCTATAGGTGGTTGTCTGAAACTGTGTAATGGTCGAAAAGTTGTTTGTAACACTAGTTAAATGTGCAGTGGGTATATCCTCAGTCATGTATCCCATATATAAAGTATCAGTAAATAACAGAATCGAAATATATCTGTGTGTGTATGCACTAGGAATCTATTTAAAGTGCACATATATTGATCATAATTATATGAATCAATATATATATACGTATAAATAAATCAGGTAGCCTATAATCAATCTGTTACCTTTTATCTTACCAATAACTGCAGTTAGTATATGGTTAATGAATCAGTTAGTATATGGACTATCATTACTATATCAGTTAATATATGATTTTTATTCACTTCTATATGATTTTTATCAGTATATGGATTATGAATCAGTTAGTATATGGGTTAATGAATCAGTTAGTATATGTGTTAAAATATAAATTACTATATCAGTTATTATATGATTTTTATCACTTCATATATGATTTTTATCAGTTAAAATTGATTTTTTATCATGTTAATCTTTATGTTATGCAATTATCAGAAGTACGTTAGTATTTTCTGTAGCATATGTATCTTAATGAATTGAAGTGAAAAACTGTATCATTATATATCACGTGATCATTATTATTTACGAATATTATCATATGGATATGTCTTATATCTTATTACATGAATCTGTATTTGTGTACACCATGAATTTTTTTTTACTTATAAGTATTTTCTATATATCTACATATATTCACCATAGTGTCTGTATCACACTCCTATAAGTCAAATGCAAGTCAAGCTTGAGTATTATTCAGTGGTTGGTTTTGTAGCTGACCGAGCATTTATGTAAGTGCTACATAAGCAGAATATATGGAATGTTATTCCATATATAAAAAAACTAAAACTATGGTTAATTAAAACCAGTGACCCAAGAGGTCAACCAGTTTTCTTGCAGGAATGTGATCAGACCAGATACGATAAAGTAGGCTAAAATGACGTGTTGTAATGAATCAGTATCTAGTTGCCGTCACCTGTGGTCATTCATTTTTGTAAACTATAGTCCAAGCTTCCTGTTTGAGACAACCACCGTGACCTATAGCTTCCTTTATGATTTGTAAACGAGATTGTAGTCAGAATTGAATCAGCCATCATCATTGGCAGACCTGTACAATCCTATCTGATATTCATCATGTAATCTCAGAGAATAGAGATATTTTTGTACTTCGTGTTTTCTACTAGAAAACTCACATCAGAAAGAAGATATTGAGTGAACTTAGAAATTATCATCATGAGTTTGAAACATCTCCGTCGTCATAACCAAAGAAGATACTGACTTCGTAAGTTATCATCAAAACCCAAGACACTCCAATGTGTATGGAAGTCATAACCAACCGACTTAGCGTAAAATGATCGCAGGTCTAACATAACCTCACAGGGCGCCTTATTATACCAAGGCAACAGCCCTGATACAAGTGCCTTAACAGCCATTACGGGTTGCTGAAGAGC